>NC_081365.1:4749740-4902240 GCF_030684315.1 Stegostoma tigrinum
TACACCTTCTTAACAACTCTATCACCTGGGTGGCAGCTTTCAGGGAATAGTGGACATGAGTCCCAAAATCCCTCTGCTCCTCCGTACTGCCAAGAATCTTTTCATTAACCCTATATTCTGCTTTCAAGTTTGTCCTTCCAAAATGAATCACCTCACACTTTTCGGGGTTAAACTCCATCTGCCACTTCTCAGCCCAGCTCAGCATACTATCAATGTCCCTTCGTAACCTAGAAAAGCCCCCTGCACTATCCACAACTTGACACACCTTCTTACCTTCCGCGAACGTACTAATCCACCCTTCCACTCCTACATCTAAATCTCTTACAAAAATCACAAATAGCAGAGGACCCACAATAGATCCTTGTGTTACACCACTCGTAACTGAACACCATGTTGAATATTTTCCTTCCACTACCACCCTTTGTCTTCTAAGGGATAGCCAATTCTGAATCCAATCTGCCATATTCCCCCCATCCCATACCTCTTTACTTTCTGCATGAGCCTACCATGGGGAACCTTATTAAACGCCTTACTTAAATCCATGTATACCACATCCACCGCTCTACCTTCATCCACATATTTGGTCACCTCTTCAAAGAATTCAATAAGGTTTGTGAGGCATGATCTATCCCTCACAAATCCAAGCTAACTATCACGAATCAAACTGCGTCTATCCAATTGATCATAAATCCTATCTCTCAGAGCCCTTTCCAATAATTTCCCCACCACTGAATTAAGACTAACTGGCCTGTAATTTCTGGGGTTATCCCTATTCCCTTTTTTGAACATGGGAATGACGTTTACCTCTCCCCAATCTTCCAGTACTATACTGTCATTATATACCATCACTATATGTCATTGAGAAATTGTTAGAATCCATGATCACGCAAGTAACGATGGGGCATTTGGAAAGTGAAAATGCAATCCAATGGCGTCCGCATGGATTTACGAAGTGCAAATCGTGTTTGATTTGTTAAAGTTCTTTAAAGATGTCATAAACAATATGGATAATGGCGAGTTGTGCAGATTCAGTACATCGAGACTTCCAGAAAACATTTGATAAGGTGCTACACAAAAGGCACACAAGGTAAGATGACATGACGTTCGGTTAATTTATTATCTTGGATAGAGGCTTGACTAACCAACAGAAAGCAGTGAGTCGGGATCAATATGTCTTTTTCTGGTCGGGAAGCTATCGCTGTTGATGTGCCACAGGGTTCAGCTGTTGAGTCCCAACTATTTACAATCTACATTAATGACTCGGACAGAAGGTACTACATCTAAATTTGCAGATTGCACTAAAATGGGTGAGAAAGTAAATAACAATGCAAAAGTAAGAAATTTACAAATAGATCTGGATAAGTTGGGTGCTTGGTCAAAATTTGACAAGTTCAATATCAATAAGTGTGAGATTATCCATTTTGATCTGAGAAATAGAAAGGCAACTCATTAGCTAAATTGAGAAAAACTTCAGAGTGCTTCTGTGCAGAGGAATTTGGGTGCCATTGTGCATGAACCGTAGAAAACTGGCATGCAGATACAGCAGGTAAATAGGAAGGAAATGGAATGTAGGCATTTATTGCTAAAGGAATAGAGTATAAAAGTATCAAAGCATTGATGCATCTGCACAAGGCATTGTAAAAATTGCTGGCATGAGAGATAGTTCAGAAAAGGTTTACAAGGCTGATTCTAGGGCGATTTTATGAGGAGAGGTTGGCTAGGTTAGGCTTGAACTCATTGGAATTTAAAAGAATGAGATGTGATCTTATTGAAATATACAAGATTCTGAGGAGCCTTATGAGGGTAGATGTGGGAAGGTTGTTAGGAGGGCAGACATAGAAATGTTGATTCCTTTTGAGGAAGAGTGTAGGACCAGAAAGTATAATCTCAGAATAAAGGGTTTCACATTTAAGAGAGAGATGAGGAGGAACTTCTTCTTTCAGTGGGTGGAAAATCTGTGGAATTCTTTACTGCAGAGGGCTGTGAAGCTGGGTTATTAAGTATATTCAAGATTGAGATAGATAGATTTTAATCAGTTAGGGAATCAAGGGTTATGGGAAAAGGCAGGGAGGTCAAGCTTGAAGCAGCCAAGACCCATTGAGTAGCAAAGCTGATTTGATAGGCTGAAAGGTATTTTTCTGCTCAAAGAATAAAGAACAAAGAAAATTACAGCACAGAAACAGGCCCTTCGGCCCTTCAGGCCTGCACCGACATGCTGCCTGTCACAACTAATACCCCCTACTATTCCAGGGACCATATCCCTCTATTCCCATCCTACTTCCCCTGGCAGCCCAGTTCCAGGCACCACCACCCTCTGTGTAAAAAAAACTTGCCTCGTACATCACCTTTAAACCTTGCCCCTCGCACCTTAAACCCATGGCCCCTAGTAACTGACTCTTCCACCCTGGGAAAAAGTGTCTGGCTGTCCAGTCTGCCCATGCCCTTCATAACCTTATAGACCTCTATCAGGTCTCCCGTCAACCTCCGTTGTTCCAGTGAGAACAACACAAGTTTCTCCAACCCCTCCTCATAGATAATGCCCTCTGTACCAGGCAACATCCTGGTAAATCTTTTCTGTACCCACTCCAAAGCCACCACATCCTTCTGGTCATGTGGGGAACAGAATTGAACACAATTGCTCCTATGCTTATGTGACGTCCCCTGAGATCAGGAGATCAATTGTTGCGGTAAGATTTATACTGAAATAACTGTCTACGTGTCCCACTCCTCCATAGGCAGTTAATCGCATTGATTACAATTTAAATAATGCTTGCAGATTTAGAAAGTACGAGATGATTGGACTCACTCAGACCTCAGTTATTTAGAATATCCCAAGGGCTTATGGAATGAGATTACATGAATGAGATTTAATGAAACGAAACACATTTCAAATCTATTCAATCCATTACCCTATCAAAAAAAATCTGATTTAGTATGATTTTTAAACATGTTTGTTTAATCGTGTAAATCTTGTTCCAAATTTCAAATATTTTTGATTCAAATTCATGTCACTTCTATCTGGAAAAAAAATGACCCCCACACTTAAATATTAAGCAATTTTTGCAAGTAGTCCTTCGGAATGAAATTGATTTTTGTAACTGCAGTTTACAGCTCGAATTGTTGTTTAGTGCTTTAGCCAATTTTTCCTTCTGTATTCCTTAGACCTACCAGACCTCCACCCCAGCCGTCCCCCATCCCTCTCAATGAATAGATACTAGGCAACCAACAGGTTTTGTAGAAAGGGATTGCATTTTTTAAAAAATGCCTAAATATATTTATGAGATGTGGATGTTGCAAGGCCAGCATTTATTTTCCTTCTTCAAATAGGCCACCTCTTTGAAAAGCATAAAATTCTGTGGAAGATTTACAAAATAAGCACTGAGAGGATACTTCCTCCTGCCCAGGGTCACATTCTCAGGATAAGGGGTCTAAGATAAGGAGAAATCTTTTCCTACAAACGTAGAAAATATAAGCAGGAGTAGGTCATTCAGGAACAAAAGCAAAGTTGCTAGAAAAGCTCAACAGGTCTGGCAGCGTCTGTGAAGGGAAAAACAGAGTTAACGTTTCGGGTTCGGTGACCCTTCCTCAGAACTGAGCAGGGTCATTCACCCCTTCAGTTCAGTTTCATTGAGAGTTGTGAGAGCATGGAATGCGTTGCCAGCAGCAGTTGTGGAAGCAAGGTCATTGGGGTCATTTAAGAGACTGCTGGACATGTATATGGTCACAGAAATTTGAGGGTGCATACATGAGGATCAATGGTCGGCACAACATTGTGGGCTGAAGGGCCTGTTCTGTGCTGTACTGTTCTATGTTCTATGTTCTATGTTCTATTATTCAGCATGTTCATGGCTGATCATCCAACTCACTCCCCTGTTCCTATTTTCTCCCCCACTTTGATCCATTTAGCCTTAAGAATTACATCTAATTCCTTCTTGAAATGATTGGGAAGGTGATGGCCCAGTGGCATTATCGCTGGGCTGTTAATCTGCAGACTCAGGGAATGTTCTGAGGATCTGGGCTCGAAGCCGACCAAAGCAGATGGTGGAATTTGAATTCAATAAAAAAAGTCTGGAATTAAGAGTCTAATGATGACCATGACCCCATTGCTGATTATCGGGAAAAAACCCATCTGGTTCACTGATGCCCTTTAGGGAAGGAAACTTCCATTCTTACCTGGTCTGGCCTACATGTGTCTCCAGACCCAAAGCAACGTGGTTGATACTTAACTTCCCTCGGGCAATAGATGCTAACTAAGCCAGCAACGCCCAAATCCCATGAATGAATACATTTTTAAAAGTATATATTTTGGGCTCAATCACATTCTGTGGTAGAGAATTCCACAGGCTGACCACTCTCTTGGTGAAGAAATTTCTCCCCATCTCAGTTCTAATATCTTAAAACCCCACATGCGAAGGCTACGATTCCTGGTTCCGGACTCCCTACTCATTGTGAACGTCCTTTCTACATTTACCCTGTCCAATCCTGTTAGAATTGTATTGGTTTCTGAGACCTCCCCCTCATTCGTCTGAACTCCAGTGAATACAGTCCTAACCAATCTGGTCTCTCTTCATACGTCAGTCCTGCCATCCCAGGAACCAGTCTGGCATACACTTAATTCTCAATTTTAAGCTTTTGGATTCCTCTACCCCAAAGGGCAGTGGCTGCTCAGTCAATAGGTATATTCAGAAGCAAAAGCAATAGTTTGGGGACACAATGCATGAAGGGTTGGGGCTAAGGATAGGACTAGAGGTAGAGATGAGCTATGAGATACATTTTACTTGAATGATGCCAAGGCTGGAAAATTGTCACAATGAGGAGAGATTGGAGAGATTGAGGTTGTTTCCCTTGGAACAGAGATACACAAAACTGGTGACGGGGGGAGATAGAGCAGACAGGAGGAGCCTGTTTCCCATGGCAGAGAGTTCAAAATCCAGGGGTCAGTGATTCAATCAAAGTGACAGAAGGATTAGAGGTGACATGAGGAAAAATGTTGACATGCAGAGGGCGATGGGTGTTTGGAATTCGCTGCCTGAGTTGGTGGCGGAGGCAGAGACCCTAAACTCTTTTAAAAAGTACCTACATCTGCACCATAAGTGCTGTAAGCTGCTGGGCTATGGGCCGTGTGCAGGAAGATGGGATTAAAAAGGGCTTCTGGATGTCTTTGGGCCAGCATGGACAAGATGGGCCAAATGGCCCCATCTTAATGCTGTGTCATTTCTATGGTTCTAAATGGTTAGCCATGATCACACCTGGAGTTCTTATTTCTTATTATTCCTTGAGTTAAGACCAACTGATTTTAATACGAGGCAAGTCAGATGCCATACTGAAACCTGGCTTGATAGGTTCTCCTCGATCATGACCCCACACCCGAGCACCAAACCATCATCTCCAACACCATTCATGACCTCATCACCTCAGGGGACCTCCCACCCACAGCCTCCAACCTCATTGTTCCCCAACCCCGCACGGCCCGTTTCTATCTCCTTCCCAAAATCCACAAACCTGCCTGCCCTGGTCGACCCATCGTCTCAGCCTGCTCCTGCCCCACCGAACTCATCTCCACCTATCTGGACTCCATTTTCTCCCCTTTGGTCCAGGAACTCCCCACCTATGTCCGTGACACCACCCACGCCCTCCACCTCCTCCAGGACTTCCAATTCCCTGGCCCCCAACACCTCATATTCACCATGGACGTCCAGTCCCTGTACACCTGCATTCCGCATGGAGATGGCCTCAAGGCCCTCCGCTTCTTCCTGTCCCGCAGGCCCGACCAGGCCCCCTCCACCGACACTCTCATCCGCCTAGCGGAACTCGTCCTCACACTCAACAACTTCTCTTTTGACTCCTCCCACTTCCTACAGACTAAGGGGGTGGCCATGGGCACCCGCATGGGCCCCAGCTATGCCTGCCTCTTTGTAGGTTACGTGGAACAGTCCATCTTCCGCACCTACACAGGCCCCAAACCCCACCTCTTCCTCCGGTACATTGATGACTGTATCGGCGCCGCCTCTTGCTCCCCAGAGGAGCTCGAACAGTTCATCCACTTCACCAACACCTTCCACCCCAACCTTCAGTTCACCTGGGCCATCTCCAGCACATCCCTCACCTTCCTGGACCTCTCAGTCTCCATCTCAGGCAATCAGCTTGTAACTGATGTCCATTACAAGCCCACCGACTCCCACAGCTACCTAGAATACACCTCCTCCCACCCACCCTCCTGCAAAAATTCCATCCCCTATTCCCAATTCCTCCGCCTCCGCCGCATCTGCTCCCACGATAAGACATTCCACTCCCGCACATCCCAGATGTCCAAGTTCTTTAAGGACCGCAACTTCCCCCCCACGGTGATTGAGAACGCCCTTGACCGTGTCTCCCGCATTTCCCGCGACACATCCCTCACACCCCGCCCCCGCCACAACCGCCCCAAGAGGATCCCCCTCGTTCTCACACACCACCCTACCAACCTCCGGATACAACGCATTATCCTCCGACACTTCCGCCATTTACAATCCGACCCCACCACCCAAGACATTTTTCCATCCCCACCCCTGTCTGCTTTCCGGAGAGACCACTCTCTCCGTGACTCCCTTGTTCGCTCCACACTGCCCTCCAACCCCACCACACCCGGCACCTTCCCCTGCAACCGCAGGAAATGCTACACTTGTCCCCACACCTCCTCCCTCACCCCCATCCCAGGCCCCAAGATGACATTCCACATTAAGCAGAGGTTCACCTGCACATCTGCCAATGTGGTATACTGCATCCACTGTACCCGGTGCGGCTTTCTCTACATTGGGGAAACCAAGCGGAGGCTTGGGGACCGCTTTGCAGAACACCTCCGCTCAGTTCGCAACAAACAACTGCACCTCCCAGTCGCAAACCATTTCCACTCCCCCTCCCATTCTCTTGATGACATGTCCATCATGGGCCTCCTGCACTGCCACAATGATGCCACCCGAAGGTTGCAGGAACAGCAACTCATATTCCGCCTGGGAACCCTGCAGCCATATGGTATCAATGTGGACTTCACCAGTTTCAAAATCTCCCCTTCCCCCACTGCATCCCTCAACCAGCCCAGTTCATCCCCTCCCCCCACTGCACCACACAACCAGCCCAGCTCTTCCCCTCTACCCACTGCATCCCAAAACCAGTCCAACCTGTCTCTGCCTCCCTAACCGGTTCTTCCTCTCACCCATCCCTTCCTCCCACCCCAAGCCGCACCCCCAGCTACCTACTAACCTCATCCCACCTCCTTGACCTGTCCGTCTTCCCTGGACTGACCTATCCCCTCCCTACCTCCCCACCTACACCCTCTCCACCTATCTTCTTTACTCTCCATCTTCGGTCCGCCTCCCCCTCTCTCCCTATTTATTCCAGTTCCCTCCCCCCATCCCCCTCTCTGATGAAGGGTCTAGGCCCGAAACGTCAGCTTTTGTGCTCCTGAGATGCTGCTTGGCCTGCTGTGTTCATCCAGCCTCACATTTTATTATCTTGGAATCTCCAGCATCTGCAGTTCCCATTATCTTTGATAGGTCATACTTTGTTTTATTTTGGTTTTGCTGAGATAGCTTCTCACTGCATACAATATTGCCGATTTCATTTTTACAATTAAATAGAAGTTTATTGACTGAAAGAAATGAAGGTAGGATGGAATAAACGAAAATTTTTACTCCAATATAGGTTTTACTCCAATATAAGCTTGGAAACTGCAGGGGATGGGCACATTAGAAATGTGGAGCTTATTCAAGGAAAGGCTCCTGTGTGTCCTAGATAAGTATGTACCTGTCAGGCAGGGAGGAAGCTGTAGAGCGCGGGAGCCATGGTTTACGAAGGAGGTGGAATCTATGGTCAAGTGGAAGAAGAAGGCTTATGTTAGGATGAGATGTGAAGGCTCAGTTAGGGCACTTGAGGGCTACGAAGTAGCCAGGAAAGACCTAAAGAGAGAGCTCAGAACAGCCAGGAGGAGACATGAGAAGTTGTTGGCGGATAGGATCAGGGTAAATCCTAAGGCTTTCTATAGGTATTTAAGGAATAAAAGAATGACGAAAGTAAGATTAGGGCCAATCAAGGATAGTAGTGGTAAGTTGTGTGTGGAGTCAGATGAGATAGGGGAAGCACTAAACGAATATTTTTCAACAGTATTCACTTTAGAAAATGACAATGTTGTCGAGGAGAATACTGAGATACAGGCTACTAGACTAAGTGGGATTGAGGTTCACAAGGAAGAGGTATTAGAAATCCTACAGAGGGTGAAGATAGATAAGACCCCTGGGCCGGATGGGATTTATCCTCGGATCCTCTGGGAAGCCAGGGAGGAGATTGCCGAACTTTTGGCATTGATCTTTAACTCGTCATTGTCTACAGGAATAGTGCCAGACGACTGGAGGATAGCAAATGTGGTTCCCCTGTTCAAGAAGGGGAGTAGAGACAACCCTGGTAATTATAGACCAGTGAGCCTTACCTCAGTTGTTGGTGAAGTGTTGGAAAAGGTTATGAGGGATAGGATTTATAATCATCTAGAAAAGAATAAATTGATTAGGGATAGTCAGCACGGTTTTGTGAAGGGAAGGTCGTGCCTCACAAACGTTATTGAGTTCTTTGAGAAGGTGGCCAAACAGGTAGATGAAAGTAAACCGGTTGATGTGGTGTATATGGATTTCAGCAAGGCGTTCGATAAGGTTCCCCACAGTAGGTCATTGTACAAAATGCGGAGGAATGGAATTGTGGGAGATATAGCAGTTTGGATGGGAAATTGGCTTGCTGAAAGAAGACAGAGGGTGGTATTTGATGGGAAATGTTCATCCTGGAGACCAGTTACTAGTGGTTGAGAGGTGACTAAATTGAAACATATAAAATAATCAGAGGGTTAGATAGGGTGGTTAGGAGAGCCTTTTTCCTCGGATGGCGACAGCGAGCACGAGGGGGCATAGCTTTAAATTGAGGAGTGAAAGATATGGGACAGATGTCAGAGGTAGTTTCTTTACTCAGAGAGTAGTAAGGGAATGGAATGCTTTGCCTGCAACAGTTGTAAATTTGCCAACTTTAGGTACATTTAAGTCATCATTGGACAAGCATATGGACGTACATGGTATAGTGTAGGTTAGATGGGCTTGAGATCGGTATGACAGGTCGGCACAACATCGAGGGCCGAAGGGCCTGTACTGTGCTGTAATGTTCTATGTTCTATAAATACTTGAACACACATAGTAAATGTTGCCAGGATAATAATTCTAAACACCTTCTCACAAGTTTCAAAAAAAAAATTTCCTTGTACAGTAGTCACATGAGAGAAAAAAACCTTCTTCTGACAGAACAATAGACTTAAGATAACGATGACTTTAACTCATGGTCTGAAAACACGAATAGTTTCTTCCTGGAGAAATCATGCACCAGAACCTAAACAATCAAGTGAGGTCTTCAGGGTTTTATCCCAACATGTATAGTTCAATACTATCACTAACTCCTTGCTGGAAGGTAATCTAGCTTCACGATACTCTCCATTCTCAGGTGCACTGTGCAGAAAAGTGTGAGGTGATTCACTTTGGAAGGAGTAACAGTAATACAGAGTACTGGGCTAATGGTAAGAATCTTGGTAGTGTGGATGAGCAGAGAGATCTCGGTGTCCATGTGCATAGATCCCTGAAAGTTACCACCCAGGTTGATAGGGTTGTTAAGAAGGTGTACGGTGTGTCAGATTTTATTGGTAGAGGGATTGAGTTTCGGAGCCATGAGGTCATGTTGCAGCTGTACAAAACTCTGGTGTGGCCGCACTTGGAGTATTGCATACAGTTCTGGTCACCGCATTATAGGAAGGATGTGGCAGCATTGGAAAGGGTGCAGAGGAGATTTACTAGGATGTTGCCTGGTATGGAGAGAAGGTCTTTATGAGGAAAGGCTGAGGGACCTGAGGCTGTTTTCGTTAGAGAGAAGAAGGTTAAGAGGCGACACAATAAAGACATACAAGATGATCTGAGGATTAGCTAGGGTGGATAGTGACAGTCTTTTTCCTCGAATGGAGATGACTAGCATGAGGGGACATAGATTTAAATTGAGGGGTGATAGATATCGGACAGATGTCAGAGGTAGGTTCTTTACTCAGAGAGTAGTAAGGGTGTGGAATGCTCTGCCTGCAACAGTAGTAGACTCGCCAACTTTAAGGGCATTTAAATGGCCATTGGATAAACATATGGATGATGATGGAATAGTGTAGGTTAGATGGGCTTCAGATTGGTTTCACAGGTCAGCGTAACATTGAGGGCCGAAGGGCCTGTACTGTACTGTAGTGTTCTATGTTTCATATTCTATACAGCCATCTCCATCGAAGGATTTCACAGAACTGTCCAAACAAAGTGCATCTAAAATAAATTTCTCCCTCTAAGCTTGGGTATTTGCACTTAAGCATTAAAAAAAATCCTAGAGTTGTGAAATGCGTGACAGATCTTAACACACAATGGCTTACCTTGCTAAGTCATAAAACATTGTAGGGTAAATTAAAGCCCATTAGTGTTGCCAAAGTGGCACTCACAAACTGTTGTTAAAGGAATAACTGAAGCTATAGAAGTGCTTCCAAATTAATGATTAAATTCAGGTACAGAGAAATATGTAACTAATGCAAACTTAAAATAAATTATGTTAAAAAAAAAATCACAATGTTTATATCAGACTGGGCTGACTGGCAACTGGGGTGCCTGAAACCCTGAACCTCAATATCAGGTGCTGGAGTTTAAAACCCTATTCCACTCAGTGAAAGACCTCTGGGTTATCATGATGCATCGTGGTGCCACCAGCAGAAATGGTCCCTGATATTGAGCCGCTCTCTGTCGGTGCCCCTCAGCTGGAGCGCACATAAGCTAGGTTAGTTGGGCTTCAAGATAATAAAGTGTGAAGCTGGATGAACACAGCAGGCCAAGCAGCATCTCAGGAGCACAAAAGCTGACGTTTCGGGCCTAGACCCTTCATCAGAGAGCTAGTTGGGCTTCAGATTGGTTTCACAGTTCGGTGCAACGTTGAGGGCCGAAGTGCCTGTACTGCGCTGTGATGTTCTATGTTCTATGCTGTATGTATACAGTGGCTTGTCCCTTTTGCAAACCCTCAATACAGTTTTGATGGAGAAAACTGTGGGCAAGCTGATATGAAATACAACTGAACATCAGAGTTCACTGGCAGGAAGACCTTGGCTGCTTATCAACTGCAAAGAGATAGAAAGAGAAATCATAACCAAAAAAAATCTTCCTCCTTTGGACTAAGTAACATGATTAAATTATAGTATGAGGCCATTTGGTCCATTATAGCTGAGTAGGTTCTTTCTAAAAATGGATCCAATTAGTCCCAAGCTTGCATTTCTTCCACATAGCTTTGCAAACTTTCCTCTTTCAAGTATTTTGCCAATTACCTTTTGAAAATTACAATTGAATCTGTATCAGTCATCCTTTCTCACTGTATGAAATATGCCTCCTCTGGTTCTATTGCCAATTACCTTAAATCTCTGCCCTTTAGTTATTGACCCACATGCCAGAGATAGTCATTTCTCCCCTATCCACTTTATCAGAGCACCTCATGATTTTGAGTATCATAATAAGGAGGTTTCGTAAGGACACAAGGGAGACAGGAATAGAAGGACATTCTGTTAGGGTGAGATAATAGGAGCCCATGTGGAGTATCGTCACTAGCACAGACTGATTGCAGCCAAGTGGCCTATATTTCAGCTGTACGTGCTTGCTCTGTGGTTCAATGTGAAATGAGCCTGTGCTTGTGTCCACATCAAAACATGACATAAATTCAAAGTGTGAAATACCTGCTTCTGAGGTCCCTAAGGACCCCAATTATATTACAAACCTGCCAAGCCAAATCCACCCAACAGGCAACCTGACCAGTGAGAATCTCAACCCATCAAAAATTACGAAGCTCATTCCTCGTCCAATTATAGCTGATAGAGACTAATATCTCTGGAGATTTTTTCAGCCAATTGCATTTTATTATTGCGCAGATTGCATCTTGTGTCTTTAATCTAACCATCAGTGTGTGCCCACACTGTGCTGTCTAACATTTCACATTTATATTTGATGAATTATAATGATATTTATTAATATGCATACAAATGTGTATAGGCACACACACACACACACACACACACACACACACAGGCATACACGCAAACATATACAGACGTATACATACACACATACACAGAAAAAGCATCTATCTGATAAACGCGATTTGAATTTATATTAAGCATGGGCTAGTTTTTCATCTGATTGGAGAGCTTTTTGCTTCTTTGTGGGCTCCTTAAGAGGCCTTTGTGTGGAATAATATTGATTTTGAATTGTAGCATCTGACAAGTTTCCAATAAACTTTTTACAGCTTAGCAGTAATCAATCTGGCTTAGGGGCCCCATTGTCAGAAACTGCCTTCAATTATCTCAGCACCAATATCGAAGATAATTCCACTTCATTCAGAAAGTTACAGAAAGTGTTCAGGAATAACCTCCGAATGAAATTCACGTATCATAAAACAGTAAGATCATAGGTGATGACAGCTGAAAGACATCATTGTTTACAAATACACACTAATTATAACATGAGAATGAGCCATGACGCTCAACTCATACGTGGCAATGTTTATGTTTCACATACATGCCCTTCACTCTGTTTCATCTCATTCATTTGACTTTTTGCTTATTTTTCAACTCATTTCACTCTCATGTGGATCAACATCTTCTTAATACATCTCCACTATCTTCTTCAACCCATCCCCATGACAGTATGATCCACATAAAGTTTTTCCTGAATTTCCTAATGAATTTATTAGCAACCAGCTTAATTTAGTTTACCTGGCTCTTGTCTCCCCTACAAGTGGAAGCATTTTCTCTACAGCGGCCCTGTGGTGGGTCATCATTGTTTTAAAAACCTCCATCAGGTCAAATATTGGCAATATCTAATTAAGGAGCAGAGCTCAATTCTGTTCAGCCTTTCCTGATAGGAAAATGTCCCAGTTTGGGAAGAATAATTGTAAATACTGTTTAAAAGCCTCTGAATCCATTCTTTTTTAATATGAAGACTGGTGTTCCAAGTGTACAGCCTCTTCATATGGAAATCTCTGCAAGGATATTTCAAAGTGTTGACTTTCATTAGTACAAATGAAAGCAAAGCAAAATAAACGATTATTTGATCAATAATCCATTTTGTCCGATGATTAATAGATTCAAGCTGTAATGGCTTGTGTGCATTTTAAACACGCTTGCTCAGAATGCTTCAAAGTCTTCACCGATATCAACTGTGCTTTGTTCAGAGTGCGATAATTTAATCTCTGTCACATGCAACCCTCCCCTTAATTGGAAGGAGAATGACAGCTCCAGTGGGAAAGGGTGAGCACTGTACCCCCTTGTCTCTTTATGTCCCTTGGAGTAAGGACTGAATAAAATAGATGGAAGAAACACAATGAGCAATATATTTTGTAGGACATGAGAGCCAGTGACAATGGCAACATTTTTTTTTGTCCACTCCTAACTGCTGCTTAAACTGAGTGACTTGCAAGGGACAATTCAGAGGGCAATGAAGAGTCAACTGCATTGCTGGGGGTCTGGAGTCACATGTAGGCGAGACCAGGTAAGGATGGCAGATTTCCTTCCCTCAAAGACATAGTGAACCAGATGGGAGTTTACAACAATTGATAGTTGGTACTGGTCACCTGTGGCCACTTTCATAATATCAATTTTGTTGACTTGAAATTTTATCATCTGACGTGATGGGATTTGAACCCATGTCCCCAAAACTTTGGCTTTCACTTCTAACTTTTAAATTAAGCCGTGTTACTATAATGGGATTTGTACCTGTGAGCCCAGAGTATTGAGACTGAGTGTCCAGATTACCAATCAGTCTAGCTCCTCATCTGTTTGGAATCCATTTACATACCAAATTATCAGCAATGATGCAAGCTCCCTTCACCTAGACAATAGTACTTTGATCAGTGGAGTGAAAGGATGTGAAAATCTTGAAACCTCCAGAACCTTGAGATAACTAATAACCTTTCGACACGTGGCCAGAATACTAAAGATGTTGGAAGTTCAAAGTAAAAACAAAAGCATCTGGAAAAATGCAGCATGTCAGGTAACACCTGTGGAGAAAAATAGAATTCATGTTTCGGGTCTGTTATAATCCCAGCTGATTGTAATATCGGACAAGTCAGATCTCAGAATGACACATGACCTCAAAAATCATATATTTAATTTTATTCAGTTGGCCAACATGGTAGTTAGTCACTGAAACATATTGACATAAGGCTGAAGATGTTCCTCAAAAGTTGAACATAATTTTTAATTACACAAAAGAAAAATAACAAAGCAATTTATAAATATGTATATAGAAGACACTTAGAAAGATCTTAACACAAAGATCAGGAAACCTTTCAACATGTTCCCAACACAATCCATTGCAGACACTCAATCCTAGAGAAGAGGTTCTCAAGGAAGAGGTATTAGAAATCCTTCAGAGGGTGAAGATAGATAAGACCCCTGGGCCGAATGGGATTTATCCTGGGATCCTCCGGGAAGCCAGGGAGGAGATTGCCGAGCCTTTGGCATTGATCTTTAACTCGTCATTGTCTACAGGAATAGTGCCAGATGACTGGAGGATAGCAAATGTGGTTCCCCTGTTCAAGAAGGGGAGTAGAGACAACCCTGGTAATTATAGACCAGTGAGCCTTACCTCAGTTGTTGGTAAAGTGTTGGAAAAGGTTATGAGGGATAGGATTTATAATCATCTAGAAAAGAATAAATTGATTAGGGATAGTCAGCACGGTTTTGTGAAGGGAAGGTCGTGCCTCACAAACCTTATTGAGTTCTTTGAGAAGGTGACCAAACAGGTAGATGAGAGTAAACCGGTTGATGTGGTGTATATGGATTTCAGCAAGGCGTTCGATAAGGTTCCCCACAATAGGCTATTGTACAAAATGCAGAGGAATGGAATTGTGGGAGATATAGCAGTTTGGATCGTAAATTGGCTTGCTGAAAGAAGACAGAGAGTGGTAGTTGATGGGAAATGTTCATCCTGGAGACCAGTTACTAGTGGTGTACCGCAAGGGTCGGTGTTGGGTCCACTGCTGTTTGTCATTTTTATAAATGACCTGGATGAGGGCGTAGAAGGATGAGTTAGTAAATTTGCAGATGACACTAAGGTCGGTGGAGTTGTGGATAGTGATGAAGGATGCTGTAGGTTGCAGAGAGACATAGATAAGCTGCAGAGCTGGGCTGAGAGGTGGCAAATGGAGTTTAATACAGACAAGTGTGAGGTGATGCACTTTGGTAGGAGTAACCGGAAGGCAAAGTACTGGGCTAATGGTAAGATTCTTGGTAGCGTAGATGAGCAGAGAGATCTCGGTGTCCATGTCCACAGATCCTTCAAAGTTGCCACCCAGGTTAACAGGGCTGTTAAGAAGGCATACAGTGTTTTAGCTTTTATTAACAGAGGGATCGAGTTCTGGAACCAAGAGGTTATGCTGCAACTGTACAAAACTCAGGTGCGGCCGCACTTGGAGTATTGTGTACAGTTCTGGTCACCGCACTATCAGAAAGATGTGAAAGCTTTGGAAAAGGTGCAGAGGAGATTTACTAGGATGTTGCCAGGTATGGAGGGAAGGTCTTGCGAGGAAAGGCTGAGGGACTTGAGGCTGTTTTCATTAGAGAGAAGAAGGTTGAGAGGTGACTTACTTGAAACATATAAAATAATCAGAGGGTTAGATAGGGTGGATAGGGAGAGCCTTTTTCCTAGGATGGTGACGGCGGGCACGAGGGGGCATAGCTTTAAATTGAGGGGTGAAAGATATAGGACTGATGTCAGAGGCAGTTTCTTTACTCAGAGAGTAGTAAGGGAATGGAACGCTTTGCCTGCAACTGTAGTAAATTCGCCCACTTTAGGTACATTTACATCGTCATTGAATAAGCATATGGATGTACATGGAATAGTGTAGGTTAGATGGGCTTGAGATCGGTATGACAGGTCGGCACAACATCGAGGGCCGAAGGGCCTGTACTGTGCTGTAATGTTCTATGTTCTATGTTAAGTATCACTCATACCACAGTGTTTAAAGAATCTTTTCTTAACCAATCTTCCCCAGTTTCTTTTTTTCTTGAACTGTGGAGATAATTTTACAATTCCTGTCTCGGTATATTAACACAAACCCCTCACAATTAAACTGGTCCAAGCTTTCTCAATTCAAGTGTCTTGAAGATTCCTCTTCAAATCCTGTTGCTGTGGAATCTCAAAAGTCTAGACACCATTTCTGATGAGGTGGCTTGTTCCCCTGAACTACAAACTTGATTTTTCTTGAACCTTCTGTACTGGATTCAAAACAGAACTAATGGCCTTAATGTGTTTACATTGCCTTAACAGGATAAACAGATTATCCATTGACACCACAAAGTGACACACTGGACTGCAATCACATACTTTTTCAGAATTGATGAATTGAGGAAGAACACCTGCCATTCTTATCTGTTCTACATGTAACTTGCCTGTCCTCAGAAATCTCTGAACAACTTGATCTAAGGTCTATTAGAGACAGTCAAATGTTGGACTTATCAGTGATGGTTATATCCTAATGAATGATGAAGAATTATGAACTTGGAAGGATTAATATTGAGAATTCCTAGAAGCACTATCGACAATAATGATTTCATGTAGCCTTGTCATAAGAACATCTTAGGATCTCCAAGAAGTAAGACCTACCATATGGACTTATTGTTTCTGTGTTCATATTAATGTAACCTGTAACTACTGGCTAACATGCAATAAACCAGGAAAATAGAAACAGGAGCAGGCCATTCAGTCCCTTCACCCTGTTCCCCCACTGAATATGATCATGGCTGACCTGTCGCCTAACTCCATCTATCAGCTGTTGGCCCATCTCCCATAAAACATTTGCTTAACAAATATGTGTCCTTTTCAGATTTAAACCTAACAGCTAATCCGAAATTCACTGCCATTTGTGGAAGACAGTTCCAAACCTCTGCCACCCTTTGTGTGTTGAAGTACTTCCTAACATCTCTCCCAAATGGTCTGGTCCCACTTCTCAGATTATACCCCCTGGGCTGCAAAGTCTCCGACCAGAGGAGTTTATCGAACCTGTCTTTTCCTGTTAATATCTTGAAGACTTCCATCAGATCATCCCGTAGCTTCCTAAATTCTAGGGAAAACAGGCCAAATACATATAATCTCTCCTCATAGCTCACCCCTGAAATCCAGGATTCATTCTTGTCAGCCTATGTTGTATGCCCTCCAAGGCCAATCTATCTCCCCTAAGGTGCGCTGCCCAAATCCGCTCACAGCACACCCAGTTGGGTCTCACCAGGGTCTTGTGTAACTGCAGTGTAACTTCCACTTCCTTACACTCCAATCTTCCTGATATAAAGGCCAGCATTCCCTCAGATAGCTTGATAATTTTCTGCACCTATTATTACATTTTAATGATTTACACACCTGAGCCCCCAAGTCTCTTTGAAGATCCACTATATTTATCTCCGTATAATCTAGAGAGTACCCTGACTGATGTTTTTCTGGCCTAAAATTGGAAACTTCACACTTGCTTATATTGAAATCCATCTGCCCCATTTTTTCCCATTCACATAGAAAATCCCTTTGTAATTATATAGAACATAGAACATAGAACAGTACAGCACAGAACAGGCCCTTCAGCCCACAATGTTGTGCCGACCATTGATCCTCATGTATGCACCCTCAAATTTCTGTCACCATATACATGTCCAGCAGTCTCTTAAATGACCCCAATGACCTTGCTTCCACAACTGCTGCTGGCAACGCATTCCATGCTCTCACAACTCTCTGCGTAAAGAACCTGCCTCTGACATCCCCTCTATACTTTCCACCAACCAGCTTAAAACTATGACCCCTCGTGCTAGCCATTTCTGCCCTGGGAAATAGACTCTGGCTATCAACTCTATCTATGCCTCTCATTATCTTGTATACCTCAGTTAGGTCCCCTCTCCTCCTCCTTTTCTCCAATGAAAAGAGACCGAGCTCAGTCAACCTCTCTTCATAAGATAAGCCCTCCAGTCCAGGCAGCATCCTGGTAAACCTCCTCTGAATCCTCTCCAAAGCATCCACATCTTTCCTATAATAGGGCGCCCAGAACTGGACGCAGTATTCCAAGTGCGGTCTAACCAAAGTTTTATAGAGCTGCAACAAGATCTCACGACTCTTAAACTCAATCCCCCTGTTAATGAAAGCCAAAACACCATATGCTTTCTTAACAACCCTGTCTACTTGGGTGGCCGTTTTAAGGGATCTATGTATCTGCACACCAAGATCCCTCTGTTCCTCCACGCTGCCAAGAATCCTATCCTTAATTCTGTACTCAGCTTTCAAATTCGACCTTCCAAAATGCATCACCTCGCATTTATCCAGGTTGAACTCCATCTGCCACCTCTCAGCCCATCTCTGCATCCTGACAATGTCCCGCTGCAGCCTACAACAGCCCTCTACACTGTCAACGACACCTCCGACCTTTGTGTCGTCTGCAAACTTGCTGACCCATCCTTCAATCCCCTCATCCAAGTCATTGATAAAAATTACAAACAGTAGAGGCCCAAGGACAGAGCCCTGTGGAACCCCACTCACCACTGACTTCCAGGCAGAATATTTTCCTTCTACTACCACTCGCTGTCTTCTGTTGGCCAGCCAATTCTGTATCCAAGCAGCTAAGTTCTCCTGTATCCCATTCCTCCTGACCTTCTGAATGAGCCTACCATGGGGAACCTTATCAAATGCCTTACTGAAGTCCATATACACCACATCCACAGCTCGACCCTCATCAACTTTTCTAGTCACATCCTCAAAAAACTCGATAAGGTTTGTAAGGCATGACCTGTCCCTCACAAAGCCGTGTTGACTGTATTTGATCAAGCCATGCTCTTCCAGATGGTCATAAATCTTATCCCTCAGAATCCTTTCTAACACCTTGCAGACTACAGACGTGAGACTTACCGGTCTATAATTGCCGGGGATTTCCCTATTTGCTTTCTTGAAGAGAGGAATTACATTTGCCTCTCTCCAGTCCTCAGGTACGACTCCAGTGGAGAGCGAGGATGCAAAGATCTTCGCAAGTGGCGAAGCAATTGCATTTCTCGCTTCCCAAAGCAGCCGAGGACAAATCTGGTCCGGGCCTGGTGACTTGTCAATCTTAATGTTTGACAAAATTTTCAGCACATCAGCTTCCTCTATCTCTATCCATTCCAGCATGCACACCTGCTCTTCAAAGGTTTTATGTCTGTCTATAATGCTGCTTAACTTAGTGTCATTAGCAAATTTGGATATATGGCTTCCTGTGCCATTATCCAACTTGTTAATAAATAATGTGAACAATTGAGGCCCAAACACAGATCCTTGCGGGACATCACCAATCACATCCTGCCAATTTTGAGTACCTACCCATTATCTGTAAACTCTGTCGCCAATCATTCAGAAATCACGTGACACCAGGTCACAAACAAACCAGGTTTATTTGAAATCATAAGCATTCAAAGTCCTGCTCTTTCATCAGATGAACACAGCACGTGATGAAGGAGCAGTGTTCCGAAAAATTGTGATTTAAAATAAATCTGAGTGTGAAGCTGGATGAACACAGCAGGCCAAGCAGCATCTTAGGAGCAGGAAAGCTGACGTTTCGGGCCTGGACCTTCATCAGAGAGGTAGATGGGGAGAGGGTTCTGGAATAAATAGGGAGAGAGGGGGAGGCGGACCGAAGATGGATAGAGGAGAAGATAGGTGGAGAGGAGAGTATAGGTGGGGAGGTGAGGAGGAGATGGGTCAGTCTGGGGAGGACGGACAGGTCAAGGAGGTGGGATGAGGTTGGTAGGTTGGAAATGGAGGTGCGACTTGAGGTGGGAGGAGGGGTAGGTGAGAGGAAGAACAGGTTAGGGAGGTGGGGATGAGCTGGGCTGGCTTTGGGATGCAGTCGGGGAAGGGGAGATTTTGAAGCTGGTGAAGTCCACATTGATACCATTGGGCTGCAGGGTTCCCAGGTGGAATATGAGTTGCTGTTCCTGCAACCTTCGGGTGACATCATTGTGGCACTGCAGGAGGCCCATGATGGACATGTCGTCTATGGAATGGGAGGGGAAGCTGAAATGGTTTGCGACAGGGACGTGCAGTTGTTTATTGTGAACCGAGCGGAGGTGTTCTGCAAAGCGGTCCCCAAGCCTCCGCTTGGTTTCCCCAATGTAGATGAAGCCACAGCACGTACAGTGGATATAATACAGAGTAAACAATAGGTGGGGATAGAGTCCAAAGAGAGAGAAGAACAGTTGGACAGACAAGGGAGTGGATGACAATCTGCCGAGGAGGGTGAATAGCTGTCATGGGGACAGTTAGTGACTAACAACAAGGGGTGTGCAATGGCAGGCTGTGTGATATCAAGGCCTGGCGTGTGCGGTGGGGGCTGGGATGTGGGAGCGTTTAGCCCCTAAAATGATTTAATCTGATATTAAGTCTGGAGGGCTGGAGGGTCCCCAAACGGAAAATGAGGTGTTGTTCTTCCAGCTTGCATTGAGCTTCACTAGAGCACTGCAGCAAGCCTGAGGCAGAGACATTGGCCAGGGAACAGGGTGGTGTGTTAAAGTGGCAGGCAACAGGAAGCTCAGGGTCTTTTTTGCGAGTAGAACGTAGACATTCTACAAAGTGGTCACCCAGCCCCTGCTTTGTTTCCCCAGTGTAGAGGAAACCACATTGCAAGCAGCGAGTACAGTAGACTAGTTTGTGGGAAATGCAGGTGAAGTGTTGCTTGGGCTTTGGATACTGGGGAGGGAGGGGGATAATGGGCAGGTGTTGCACCTTCGCCGGTTACATGGGAAGGTGTCGTAGGGCTGTGGGGTGTGGGTGTGGGGTTTGAAGGAAGGTTGAACTAGGGTGTCCCAGAGGGAACGGTCCCTGAATAAGACGGACAAGGGAGGGGAGGGGAATATGTATCTAGTGGTGGCTAAAGGTGGCGGAAATGGCGTCTGATGACCATGTGGATATTGTTGCTGATGTGATGGTAGGTCAGGATAAGGGGAACCCTATCAGTGTTGTGGGAGGGAAGAGAGAGCACGAGGGCGGAAGTGCTGAAGAAAATGAGACAAGTTAAAGGAGAAGTTGTTGAGGGTGATGACGAGCTTATCCAAACGGAGGAGTGTGGTGGTGCGTGGGGACGGTTCAGGCTTTTTCTCCAGGAAGAAGCGGAGAGCCCTAAGACCCTCCTGGTGGGGAATGGACGTGAAAAGGGATTTTATATCCGCAGTAAAGAGGAGGCAGCTGGAGCCTACAAACCAGAAATTCCAAAACTGACAGAAAGCATCAGTGGACTCGCGAATGTAAGCGGGCAGGGCCTGGACCATGGGGAGAAAAGACTGAGTCAAGGTAGGAAGGGATGAGTTCTGCGGGACAGGGTCAGCCTGAAACGATGGGTCTGCCTGAACAGTCCTGCTGCAGTGTTCCAGTGAAGCTCAGCGCAAGCTGGAGGAAGAACACCTCATTTTCCGCTTGGGGACCCTCCAGCCCTCCGGACTCTGTATCAAGTTAAATAATTTTAGGGCCTCAATGCTCCCATGTCCCAGCCTCCACCACACACACCAGGCCTTGATATCACACAGCCTGCAATCACACACCCCCTGTTGATCGTGACTAACTGTCCCCATGACAGCTATTCACCCTCCTCGGCAGATTGTCATCCACTCCCTTGTCTGTCCAACTGTTCTTCTCTCTCTTTGGGCTCTATCCCCACCTATTGTTTACTCCATACCCCTATCTTCTGCATATAAACTGACATTTTCCGAGCTACCTCAGCGCTGAGGAAGGGCCACTCAAACCAAAACTTAACTCAGATTTCTCATCACAGCTACTTGTGTTTTTAAGTCATTAATCTATGCTGGATTTCCACAATTAATTGAAAATTTTCGAAGTGTTCAGTTACCCCTTCCCTGATTATAAGCTCCAATAATTTCCACATCACAGATGTTAGGTTAACTGCTCTGTAATTCAGAGCTAATAGCAGCTGCAGATGCTGGAGAATCCGAGATAACAAAGTGTGGAGCTGGATGAACACAGCAGGCCAAGCAGCATCTTAGGAGCAGGAAAGCTGATGATTCAGGCTGAGACCCTTCATCAGAAATGGGGGAGGGGAAGGAGGTTCTGAAAGAAATAGGGAGAAAGGGGGAGGTGGAGCAAAGATGGAGGGAGGAGAAGAGAGGTGGAGAGGAGACAGGCAAGTTAAAGAGGCAGGGATGGAGCCAGGAAAGGCGAGTGTAGGTGGGCAGGGAGGGAGGAGATAGGTCAGTCCAGGGAGGTCAGACAGGTCAGGGGGGCAGGATGAGGTTAGTAGAAAGGAAATGGAGGTGTGGCTAGAGGTGGGAGGAGGGGATAGGTGAGAGGAAGAATAGGTTCGGGAGACAGGGACGGGCTGGGCTGGTTTTGGGATGCAGTGGGGGAGGGGAGAATTTGAAGCTGGTGAAGTCCACATTGATACCATTAAGCTGCAGGGTTCCCAAGCGGAATATGAGTTGCTGTCCCTTCAAACTTCGGGTGGCATCGTTGCGGCACTGCAGGAGGCCCATGATGGGCATGTCGTCTGAGGTATGGGAGGGGGAGTTAAAATGGTTCGTGACTGGGCGGTGCAGTTGTTTACTGCGAACCGAGCGGAGGTGTTCTGCAAAAGCAGTCCCCAAGCCTCCGCTTGGTTTCCCCAATGTAGAGGAAGCCACACCGGGTACAGCGGATGCAGTGTACCACATTGGCAGATGTGCAGATGAACATCTGCTTGATTTTAGATAGTCTTCTTGGGGCATGGGATGGGGTGTGAGGGAGGAGGTGTGGGGTCAAGTGTAGCACTTCTTGCGATGGCAGGTGAAGGTGCCGGGTGTGGTGGGGTTGGAGGGCAGTGTGGAGCGAACAAGGGAGTCACGGAGAGAATGGTGTCTCCGGAAAGCAGACAAGGGTGGGGTTGGAAAAATGTCTTGGGTGGTGGGGTCGGATTGTAGAGGATGGAAGTGTCGAAGGATGATGCGTTGGATCCGGATGTTGGTGGGGTGGTATCTGAGGACTAGGGGGATTTTCTTTTGGTTGTTATTGTGGGGACGGTGTGTGAGGGATGAATTGCAGGAAATGCAGGAGACATGTTCAAGGGGCGTTCTCGACCACTGCGGGGGTGCGGGGGTGTGGGTGTTGTGGTCCTTGAAAATCGAGGACATCTGAAATGTATGGAAGTGGAATTCCTCATCCTGGGAGCAGAAGCGGTGGAGGCGAAGGAATTTGGAATAGCGGATGAGATTTTTGCAGGAAGGTGGGTGAGAGGAGGTGTACTTTAGGTAGCTGTGGGAGTTGGTGGGCTTGCAATAGATATCGGTTTCTAGGTGGTTGCCCAAGATGGAGACAGTTTGCCCACGGCTGACACTGACGCAACCCCGTCCACAGCCAACACCGATATCGCTCCGCCCACAGCCTCCACAGCCAGCAGCTGCAGAAGAGACAGCCACACTGAGCCCTGCTGAATCTTCACCACCCCCCCAGACCTCCCCCTGACTGAGGATGAACGGTCAGTCCTTAGCAAGGGGCTCACCTTTGTCCCCCTACAACCACACATCAACGCATACCAGTCACGATTGGACATAGAGCAGTTTTTCCACCGTCTTCGCCTCCATGCCTACTTCTTCATCCGGCAGCCTAACCCTCCCTCCACTGACCCCTTCACCCGCTTCCAACACAAGTCCTCCTCCTGGACACCACCCCCAGGCCTCCTACCCTCCCTCGACCTCTTCATCTCCAACTGCCGTCGAGACATCAATCGTCTCAACCTCTCCATCCCTCTCACCCACTCCAACCTCTCCCCCGCAGAACGGGCAGCCCTCCGCTCCCTCCGCTCCAACCCCAACCTCACCATCAAACCCGCAGACAAGGGTGGCGCAGTGGTAGTACGGCGCACTGACCTCTACATCGCTGAGGCCAGACGCCAACTCTTCGACACCACCTCCTACCGCTCCCTGGATGAGGACCCCACCCCCGAGCACCAAACCATCATCTCCCAAACCATCCACAACCTCATCACCTCAAGTGATCTCCCACCTACAGCCTCTAACCTCATCGTTCCCCAACCCCACATCGCCCACTTCTATTTCCTTCCCAAAATCCACAAACCCACGTGCCCTGGTCAGCTCCTTGTCTCCACCTGCTCCTCACCCACCGAACTCATCTCCACCTATCTGGACTCCATTTTCTCCCCCTTGGCCCAAGAACTCTCTACCTACGTCCATGACACCACCCATGCCCTCCACCTCCTCCAGAACTTCCAATTCCCTGGTCCCCAACACCTCATTTTCACCATGGACATCCAGTCCCTATACACCTGTATTCTGCATGCAGATGGCCAAAAGGCCCTCCGCTTCTTCCTGTCCCGCAGGCCTGACCAGTCCCCCTCCACCGACACTCTCATCCGCCTGGCCAAACTCGTCCTCACCCTCAACAACTTCTCTTTCGATTCCTCCCACTTCCTACAGACAAAGGGGGCGGCCATGGGTACCTGCATGGGCCCATGCTATGCCTGTCTCTTTGTAGGTTACGTGGAACAATCCCTCTTCCACACCTACACTGGCCCTAAACCCCACCTCTTCCTCCGTTCCATTGATGACTGTATCGGTGCCACTTCGTGCTCCAATGAGGAGCTTGATCAGTTCATTCACTTCACCAACACCTTCCACCCCAACCTCAAGTTCACCTGGACGATCTCCAACACATTCCTCACCTTCCTGGACCCCTCTGTCTCCATCTCAGGCAACCACCTAGAAACCGATATCCATTTCAAGCCCGCCCACTCCCACAGCTACCGAGAAAACACCTCCTTCCACCCACCTTTCTGCAAAAATTCCATCCCCTATTCCCAATTCCGTCGCCTCTGCTGCATCTGTTCCCAGGATGAGGCATTCCATTCCCGTACTTCTCAAATGTCCTCGTTTTCAAGGACCGCAACATCCCCCCCCCGCAGTGGTCGAGAACGCCTTCGACCGTGTCTCCCACATTTCCCGCAACTCATCCCTCACACCCCGTCCCCGCAATAACCGCTAAAAAAGAATCGCCCTAGTCCTCACATGCCACCCCACCAACCTCTGGATACAACGCATCATTCTCCAACACTTCCGCCATCTACAATCCGACCCCACCACCCAAGACATTTTTCCATCCCCACCCCTGTCTGCTTTCCGGAGAGACCACTCTCTCTGTGACTCCTTGTTCGCTCCATACTCCCCTCCAACCCCACCACACCTGGCACTTTCCCCTGCAACCGCAGGAAGTGCTACACTTGCCCCCACACCTCCTCCCTCACCCCTATCCCAGGCCCCAAGATGACTTTCCATATTAAGGAGATGTTCACCTGCACATCTGCCAATGTGGTATACTGCATCCACTGTACCCGGTGTGGCTTCCTCTACATTGGGGAAACCAAGCGGAGGCTTGGGGACCGCTTTGCAGAACACCTCCGCTCGGTTCACAATAAACAACTGCACCTCTCAGTTGCAAACCATTTCAACTCTCCATCCCGTTCCTCAGACAACATGTCCATCATGGGCCTCCTGCAGTGCCACAATGATGCCACCCGAAGCTTGAAGGGATAGCAACTCATATTCTGCTTGGGAACCCTGCAGCCCAATGGTATCAATGTGGATTTCACAAGTTTCAAAATCTCCCCTCCCCCCACTGCATCCCAAAACCACCCCAGCTCGTCACCGCCTCCCTAACCTGCTCTTCCTCTCACCTATCCCTGCCTCCCACCTCAAGCCGCACCTCCATTTCCTACCTACTAACCTCATCCTGCCCCCTTGACCTGTCTGTCCTTGGACTGGCCTATCTCCTCCCTACCTCCCCACCTATACTGGCTCCATCCCCGCCTCTTTGACTCATCTGCCTCCTCTCCACCTATCTTCTCCTCTCTCCATCTTCGATCCACCTCCCCCTCTCTCCCTATTTATTTCAGAACCTCCTTCCCCTCCCCCATTTCTGATGAAGGGTCTAGACCCGAAACGTCAGCTTTCCTGCTCCTAAGATGCTGCTTGGCCTGCTGTGTTCATCCAGCTCCACCCCTTGTTGCTCTGCAATTCTCTGGCATTCCACTTTTGCCTTTCCTGAAAAGTGGAATGATGTTAAATTTTCCAATCCAGAAGGATGATTCCTGAATCTGGAGAAGTCTGAAAGATTATAGTTGGAGCATGAAAAATGTGTTCCCTACTCCTTAACATCCTCTGATGGAAACTGTCAGATCCTGAGGATTTGTCACACTTTAATTCCATTAATTTGCTTGTTACTGATATTTTACTTAACATTAATTTTATTCTGTTCCTTTCCCAATTCACTATCAATTTCCTACAGAATTCCAGCAAGTTATCCTCCTTTTCTATTGTAAAGACTGAGGCAAAGTAATAATTCAACACGTCTCCCCACAGTCATTGACAACATTCCCACTTTCACTCTTCAGTGGCCCATCATTACTCCTAACTGTGTTCCCTTTATTTACTTATAACGTTTCTTCTTAACGATCTTGATGTTCCTTGCAAGTTTCATTTCATAATCCGTCTTTGTAGCTTTTATAATCTGCTCTGTGCCCTTCGCTGGTCTTTGTACCTTTCTCATTCGGCAGGATCTGAGCTATTTTTTTCCCATTTTTTAAGTCTTCTTTTGGTTTAATGCTGTCCTTGATCTCTTTAGTTGTCCATGGCCGCTTTTTATTCCTTCCTGCTCAGCATCATAAACGTGTTTTGTATTGCATTAAATGTTTGTTTAACCATGCCCCATTGTTCTTCAGTTGTTTTATCCATTCGCAGGTTTTCCAGTTAACAATGGGCTGTCTCTGTTAGAAGAGAAGATCACCCCCTTACCACTTTTCATTTCCTCTCCTTCTCTCTGTCTCTGCCTCTCCTTTAAGCTGGCCTTACCTGAATTTAAAATTCTAGCAGCTGATTTGTGCTTCTCACTTTCAAAATACATGAGGTTATGATCCCTGTTTGATAGATGTTCTTGTACAATTAGTTACTAATTAAATTCAGCTCATTACATATTACTAAATCCAATATTTGTTGAGATAATGGGAACTGCAGATGCTAGAGAATCCGAGATAACAAAGTGTGAAGCTGGATGAACACAGCACACCAAGCAGCATCTCAGGTGCACAAAAGCCGCTGTTTCGGGCCTAGACCCTTCATCAGAAAAGGGGGATGAGGAGAGGATTCTGAAATAAAGAGGGAGAGAGGGGGAGGCGGACCGAAGATGGATAGAGGAGATGATAGGTGGAGAGGAGAGTATAGTTGGGGGGGGCGGTAGGGAGAGGATGGGTCAGTCTGGGGAGGACGGACAGTTCAAGGAGGTGGGATGAGGTTAGTAGGTAGGAAATGGGGGTGCGGCTTGAGGTGGGAGGAGGGGAGAGGTGAGAGGAAGAACAGTTAGGGAGGCGGGGACGAGCTGGGCTGGTTTTGGGATGCAGTGGGGGGAAGGGGTGAGCTGGGCTGGTTTTGGGATGCAGTGGGGGAAGGGGAGATTTTGAAGCTTGTGAAGTCCACATTGATACCATTGGGCTGCAGGGTTCCCAAGCGGAATATGAGTTGCTGTTCCTGCAACCTTCAGGTGGCATCACTGTGGCACTGCAGGAGGCCCATGATGGACATGTCATCTAAGGAATGGGAGGGGGAGTTAAAATGGTTCGTGACTGGGAGGTGCAGCTGTTTATTGCGAACCGAGCGGAGGTGTTCTGCAAAGCGGTCCCCAAGCCTCCACTTGGTTTCTCTAATGTACAGGAAGCCACACTGGGTACAGTGGGTACAGTATACCGTGCAGGTATACAGTATATGTGCACGTGAACATCTGCATAATATGGAAAGTCATCTTGGGGCCTGGGATAGGGGTGAGGGAGGAGGTGTGGGGGCAAGTGTAGCACTTCCTGCGGTTGCAGGGGAAGGTGCCGGGTGTGGTGGGGTTGGAGGGGAGTGTGGAGCAGACAAGGGAGTCACAGAGAAAGTGATCTCTCCGGAAGGCAGACAAGGGTGGGGATGGAAAAATGGCTTGGGTGGTGGTGTCGGATTGTAGAGGCGGAAGTGTTGGAGGATGATACATTGTATCCAGAGGTTGGTGGGGTGGTATGTGAGGACTAGGGGTATGAAGCTATGCCTGCCTCTTTGTGGGATACCTGGAACAGTCCCTGTTCCGCACCTACACTGGCCCTCAACCCCACCTCCTCCTCCGTTTCATTGATGACTGTATCATCGCCACCTCGTGCTCCAATGAGGGGCTCAAACAGTTCATCCACTTCACCAACACCTTCCACCCCGACCTTAAGTTCACCTGGGCCATCTCCAACACATCCTTCACCTTCCTGGACCTCTCTGTCTCCATCTCAGTCAACCACCTAGAAACCGATGCCCATTTCAAGCCCACCGACTCCCACAGCTACCTAAAATACACCTCCTCCCACCCACCCTCCTGCAAAAATTCCATCCCCTATTCCCAATTCCTTCATCTCTGCCGTATCTGCTCCCAGGATGAGGTATTCCTCTCCCGCACGTCCCAGATGTCCTCGTTCTTCATGGACCACAACATCCTCTCCGCAGTGGCCAAGAACGCCCTCGACCATGTCTCCCATGTTTCCCGCAACACATCCCTCACACCCCGCCCCCACAATAACTGCCAAAAGAGACTCCCCCTAGTCCTCACATACCACCCCACCAACCTCCGGATACAACGCATCATCCTCCAACACTTCCGCCATCTACAATCCGACCCCACCACCCAGGACGTTTTACCAACCCCATAAGGTCTCCATTGAATGCTTTCCCCTCTTTATATCCTCCATCACCAGTGACGTAATTCTGTAGCTGATCACTAGGGTTATTCCACCTCCTCTGCCATATCCCCTTATCCATCCTGTTTACCCTATAACTGGGTATATTTAGGTCCCAGGCTGTTTCAACACAGGCTACTATGCCATAATTTCCATTTTGAATTTGTGGTTGCAGCTCAGTTCACTTATTCCTACATTCTGAGCATTTGTGTATTGAACCTTTATTTGGGTCTCACTCTCTCACCTGTCCCTCAGCACTTTGCTTTATTCACCTGTTTATTATATCTAACTTCTTATGGTTTTGCCCTTCCATTCCCCAATTTTCCACGGGGATATTGAGCTCAGAATAGTTCAGGTGGAGCCCATCTGACAGTGCAGTTCCTTCCTGTCCCCGAACTGATGCCAGTGCCCCATGAAATGGAACCCCTCTTTCCCACACCACTCCTTTAGACTCCTGTTTACTTCCTTATTTTTCTTTTCTCTATACCAATTTGCATGTGACTCAGGTTAGAATCCAGAGGTTAGAATCCTTGATGTCCTGTTCTTTAATTTTGTTCCTAATTCTTGATATTGTCCAAATGAGAACTCTTGTCAATGTTATTGCTTCCAACATGGGCCACAACAACTGGATCCTTCCCCTCCCACTCCGATATCCTTTCAGGCTGGTTCAAGATGCCCTTTTCCTTGTCACCAGGCAGGAAACACACCATGTGGGACTCTCAATCCTGCTTATAAAGGATCTTCCCTGTGTTCCTCAATATAGAGGCCACTACCCTCTATCGCTTTCCTTTTCATTTCATCTCCTTGAATGACTTCTTGTCCAACAGTGCAGTGGTTAGTTTGACCACCCTCCCTATAGTCCTTGGCCTCACCCATACAGGGAATAAGCACGTCAAATGTATTAGACAATGTCAAGACCTGAGGGTCCTCTTGTTCTTAATTCAGAATCCCTCTACCAGCTTCACTTTAGCCACATCATTCTGCCCCTGACTTAGGGGTGGGACTGCCTCCTGAAACACAGCGTCCAGGTAATTCTCCCCCTCCCTGATGTGTCACAGTATTTGAAGCTGAGACTCCAGCTTATCAACTCTGAGCAAGAGTTCCTCAAACAACAAGCATTTGCTACAGTTTTGCTCACTGGGAACTACCAGGTCCCACATCATGGAGGTACATCACCTGCTCCTGCGTTATTAGTTTCTAATTTGCACTTTTAAATTTCCTACTGGCCTTTAATTTTTAAAATATGTAAAGATTTCTCCAATTTACCTTTAACCTGAAAGCAACTTGGAATAGTTATGCAGATTTGCAAATACTTACCAACTAATGAACCTACAGCTTTTGCTGTGATGTCACACTTTTTCTTACCCTGATTCGGACCCCTACGTCTCCTCCCCTGCTGCCTCCTCTTTCCCTTCTGCCCCAAATTCACTAAGATCCTTCCTGGATGTTACAGAGCAGAATTGCTCAATATTGAGGTATCACAGCAGTACAACGGTTAACACTGCCACCTCACAGTCTAAAGTTTACACGTTCACTCTGCGTCTGGGTGGGTTTCCTCTGGATGTTCTGGATTGCTCCTATAGTCCAAAGATGTGGAGGTAAGTTGGGTTGGCCATACAATATTGCCCGTAGTGTCCAGAGATGTGCAGGCTAGGTGGGTGAGCCATGGGAAATGTGGCGTGGACAGGGTTTGGGTAGGATACTCTTCGGATGGTCAGTGCAGAATTGATGGGCCAATGGCCTCTAACTATCCTCGAGGAATCCTATGACAGAACACATGTTTATATAACATTTTTCATAGCCTCAAGAAGCCCAGGAGAGCTCCATAACAAACAGTTTACATTGTATTGGACACAGAAAGGCAAAACAGAGTCAAATTCAAAGTGCATTGGGAAGAAGGCCCGGCAGGTTCAAGAGAGACTTTCAAACTGAAATTGTTGAAACTCTCAAAGGAGGAACAATTGTGGTTCTCTGGAGAAATACCAGGGAGAGTGCGAGAAATTAGCCCTTTTGAGGAGTATGATTGCTTGACTGGCCATATCTTTGCTGTGGGACTCAGATTCAAGGGCAATGAGATGGGTGCAGGAATGGGCAGACCTTGTTGGGGATGCTTCAACTGATTCAGGTGAGAATAGAAAGAGGTGACAACATTCTAGGCAACATTCCTCTTTCTAGGTTTGTGATTATTAAGATATCCTTACAACTGTGAAGCTTGAAAAGTGTCTCCTGGTTTGTATATGTTCTTTGACATCAGATCGGATAGTAGTGTTAACTATCCTCATAATTCTACCGAGTACCTGTCCCACTGCCCACAGTCGCTCTTCATTATACTGCACTGCAGGTTCACTCCCCGAGCTGCTAAAGGGTCACTTTCTGAACACAGAGAGCTTAGCTATATTCTTCATTACTCTGCAATTAATATTGGACTCAGCTCCTTCCTACAAAGTCCAGGCTCCAAATCCATATCTTGAAGGAGGGGTCTAGCTGACTGTTCGACTTCAAAGGAAAGAGGTTTTAAAGAAATGTCATTCTTTCAAATTTCATTGCTGGCCTCAGTGAAATAAAACAGATTTTCATAATGTTTCCAGAAGAATCAATCAGATTCAAAGCAAAGCGGGCAGATGAGCAAGTTCCAGACCAACATCATCAATGCACATGACAAAGATCGAATGCTGAGTTTGCCAGTGCCACAATATTGCTGTTTGGCCAAAAAAATAAAATTTGTAATTTAGACATTCACGATTAGTATCCAACAGTCCCAGGACACAGACAGCATGGGGTAAGATACACTGTAAAGCTTCCTCTACAGTGTCCCCATGAACTATTCCCCAAACACGGACAGCACAGGGTCAATACAGAGTAAAGTTTTCTCGACACTGTGCCCACCAAAAATTCCCAGGACAGTGACAGCAGAGGGGTAGATACAGAGTAAGGCTTCCTCTACACTGGCCTCACACACACACACACACACACACACACACACACACACACACACACACACACACACACACACACAGATGTTGACAGACCCGCACACTTGTGTGCACAGAGAGGTGTAATACATTGCCAAAGTAAATGTTACCATATAGCACTTGGCCTGGAGATCTTGGGTTTCTGATGCACAGCATATCAATTAGAGCCAGTGCCTTTGGGAGAGAAAAGGAGACAATTGGCACAAAAAAGAAAAGGAGGAGACATCAAATTTAATTAAAGATCCCAAAGATGAAGGTGCATTGACTGCAGAGAAGTGAACTGAATCCAGCAGAGCAAAGCCCTTCAAAACAAAAAAGATAATTGAGAGAATGAATTGAGAGAACACGATGAGTTTTTCAGCTTCCAACCCTGCACACCAAAAGCATACGTATTAGGTTGGGCGAGATCACAGCTCACCAAATCACTGTGACTGCTGCCTCCTGTTTATTTTAGTGAAAGGTTTGAAATGCTAAGCACAGCGAGTGAACCAAGACTGCAGAATTCCTTTACCCCGCCAACACAGACAGAGATGAAAGTAGCTGGCAGACTGGGAATTTTGAGTTGCTATTACGCTCTGATTTGAAATGAAAAGGTAACATTTAAAAAGGTGACACCCTGATCAAGCATGTGCTCTGATCTGCTGCCTCGATCAAGAAACTGTGAATACATGAGAGCAGAGATAATGGGAACTGCAGATGCTGGAGAATTCCAAGATAATAAAATGTGAGGCTGGATGAACACAGCAGGCCAAGCAGCATCTCAGGAGCACAAAAGCTGACGTTTCGGGCCTAGACCCTTCATCAGAGAGGGGGATGGGGAGACGGAACTGGAATAAATAGGGAGGGTGGGGGAGGCGGACTGAAGATGGAGAGTAAAGAAGATAGGTGGAGAGAGTATAGGTGGGGAGGTAGGGAGGGGATAGGTCAGTCCAGGGAAGACGGACAGGTCAAGGAGGTGGGATGAGGTTAGTAGGTAGCTGGGGGTGCGGCTTGGGGTGGGAGGAAGGGATGGGTGAGAGGAAGAACCGGTTAGGGAGGCAGAGACAGGTTGGACTGGTTTTGGGATGCAGTGGGTGGAGGGGAAGAGCTGGGCTGGTTGTGTGGTGCAGTGGGGGGAGGGGACGAACTGGGCTGGTTAAGGGATGCAGTAGGGAAAGGGGAGATTTTGAAACTGGTGAAGCCCACATTGATTCCATATGGCTGCAGGGTTCCCAGGCGGAATATGAGTTGCTGTTCCTGCAACCTTCGGGTGGCATCATTGTGGCACTGCAGGAGGCCCATGATGGACATGTCATCCAGAGAATGGGAGGGGGAGTGGAAATGGTTTGCGACTGGGAGGTGCAGTTGTTTGTTGCGAACTGAGCGGAGGTGTTCTGCAAAGCGGTCCCCAAGCCTCCGCTTGGTTTCCCCAATGTAGAGGAAGCCGCACTGGGTACAGTGGATGCAGTATACCACATTGGCAGATGTGCAGGTGAACCTCTGCTTAATGTGGAATGTCATCTTGGGGCCTGGGATAGGGGTGAGGGAGGAGGTGTGGGGACAAGTGTAGCATTTCCTGCGGTTGCAGGGGAAGGTGCCGGGTGTGGTGGGGTTGGAGGGCAGTGTGGAGCGAACAAGGGAGTCACGGAGAGAGTGGTCTCTCCGGAAAGCAGACAGGGATGGGGATGGAAAAATGTCTTGGGTGGTGGGGTCGGATTGTAGATGGCGGAAGTGCCGGAGGATGATGCGTTGTATCCGGAGGTTGGTAGGGTGGTGTGTGAGAACGAGGGGGATCCTCTTAGGGCGGTTGTGGCGGGGGCGGGGTGTGAGGGATGTGTTGCGGGAAATACGGGAGACGCGGTCAAGGGCGTTTGCGGGATATACGGGAGACGCAGTCAAGGGCGTTTGCGGGAAATACGGGAGACGCGGTCAAGGGCCATTTCAAGCCCACCGACTCCCACAGCTACCTAGAATACACCTCCTCCCACCCACCCTCCTGCAAAAATTCCATCCCCTATTCCCAATTCCTCCGCCTCCGCCGCATCTGCTCCCACGATAAGACATTCCACTCCCGCACATCCCAGATGTCCAAGTTCTTTAAGGACCGCAACATTCCCCCCACAGTGATCGAGAACGCCCTTGACCGCGTCTCCCGTATTTCCCGCAAACGCCCTTGACCGCGTCTCCCGTATTTCCCGCAACACATCCCTCACACCCCGCCCCCGCCACAACCGCCCTAAGAGGATCCCCCTCGTTCACACACACCACCCTACCAACCTCCGGATACAACGCATCATCCTCCGACACTTCCGCCATTTACAATCCGACCCCACCACCCAAGACATTTTTCCATCCCCACCCCTGTCTGCTTTCCGGAGAGACCACTCTCTCCGTGACTCCCTTGTTCGCTCCACACTGCCCTCCAACCCCACCACACCCGGCACCTTCCCCTGCAACCGCAGGAAATGCTACACTTGTCCCCACACCTCCTCCCTCACCCCTATCCCAGGCCCCAAGATGACATTCCACATGAAGCAGAGGTTCACCTGCACATCTGCCAATGTGGTATACTGCATCCACTGTACCCGGTGCGGCTTCCTCTACAGTGGGGAAAACAAGCGGAGGCTTGGGGACCGCTTTGCAGAACACCTCTGCTCAGTTCACAACAAACAACTGCACCTCCCAGTCGCAAACCATTTCCACTCCCCCTCCCATTCTCTAGATGACATGTCCATCATGGGCCTCCTGCACTGCCACAATGATGCCACCCGAAGGTTGCAGGAACAGCAACTCATATTCCGCCTGGGAACCCTGCAGCCCAATGGTATCAATGTGGACTTCACCAGTTTCAAAATCTCCCCTTCCCCTACTGCATCCCTTAACCAGCCCAGTTCGTCCCCTCCCCCCACTGCACCACACAACCAGCCCAGCTCTTTCCCCCCACCCACTGCATCCCAAAACCAGTCCAACCTGTCTCTGCCTCCCTAACCGGTTCTTCCTCTCACCCATCCCTTCCTCCCACCCCAAGCCACACCCCCATCTACCTACTAACCTCATCCCACCTCCTTGACCTGTCCGTTTTCCCTGGACTGACCTATCCCCTCCCTACCTCCCCACCTACACTCTCTCCACCTATCTTCTTTACTCTCCATCTTCAGTCCACCTCCCCCTCTCTCTCTATTTATTCCAGAACCCTCTCCCCATCCCCCTCTCTGATGAAGGGTCTAGGCCCGAAACATCAGCTTTTGTGATCAATACATGAGAGCAGAGTGGATTAGCCACAATCCTATTGAATAGCAGAGCAGGTCTGGGGGGGGTTGTGTGTGCTGAATGGCCTACTGCTATTTCTTCTAGTCTGATTGCTGTCATATTTAACAAAAGCTACAAACTGTCAAATGACATCAAAAGTAGTTCATTCAGCTCATCAAACCCGCTTCACCAATCAGTACCATCTGGGGTTTGTGTTTTAAATTCCACATTCCCAGCGACCCTCAAAACTCTTTGATTCCTCTGTCTGAACAGGATCTCTCCACCTCTGTCTTAAAAATATTTAATCGCCCCACCTCCACTACCTTCTGGGGCAGAAAGCTTCAAATTCATATAACCCTTTGATATTAAACAAAGAATCTCCTCATCTCTGCTTTAAAAGAATAACCCTCAGTTTTTAAACAATTTCTCCAGTTTTGGACTCACCAATAAGAATAAAACATGTCCACCTTGTCAAGATCTTTCACAATCTCACCACTTCACACTTCTAAACACCAATGGAAACAATCCTAGTCTGACCAAGAGATAACAAGGTGTAGAGCTGGGTGAACACAGCAGGCCAAGCAGCATCAGAGGAGCAGGAAGGCTGGCATTTCGGGTCTAGACACTTCTTCAGTAAATCTTTTTCTGAAGAGGGGTCTAGGCCCAAAACGTCAGCCTTCCCTCTCCTCTGATGCTGCTTGGCCTGTTGTGTTCACCCAGCTCTACACTTAGTTATCTCAGATTCTCCAGCATCTGAAGCTCCTACTATCTCTGAAGATATTTTAACCCCAGCCTGACCAACACAGCTTCATAAGACAACCTACTCATTCCAGGTATCAATCGATTAAACCTCCCCTGAACCATTTGTAATTCAAGTATATTGCTTCTTAAATAAGGAGACTAAAACTGCACAGAGTGAGATATATCTGACCCTGTTTAACTAAAGCATGGCATTCCTACAGTTGTCTTCATTTCCTATCATAATAAAAGTTAGTATCCATTAGCCTCTGTCACAAGCTGCATACGCATTCTAACCTTTGTTGCAAAAGGGCATCTTGATCTCGCAGAATTTCAGAATTCTGCAGGTGTTCTCCACTTATAGTCATAGAGCTGTACAGCACCATAACAAACCTTTCAATCCAACTCATCCATGTTGATCAGATATCCTAAATTAACCTGATCCCATTTGCCAGCATTTGGCCCATATCTCTCTGAACCCTTCCTATTCAGAAACCCGTCCAGATGCCTTTTAAATGGTGTAATTGTAGCAGCCTCCACCACTTCCTCTGGCAGCTCATTCCATACACACACCACCCTCTGTGTGAAAAAGGCCCTTTTAAATCTTTCCCCTCTCACCTTAAACCTGTGCCCTCTAGTTTTGGACTCCTCTACCCTGGGAACCCATCCTGGGCCACTCACCTTATCCATGCCCCTCATAATTTTATAAACCTCCATGCGATCATCTTTCAACCTCTGATGCTCCAGGGAAAATAGCCCCAGCTTATCCAGCCTCTCCCTGTAACTCAGACCCTCCAACCCTGGCAACATCGTTGTAAATTTTTTCTGAAGCCTTTCAAGTTTCAAAACATCTTTCCTATAGCAGGGAGACCAGAATTGCACACAGTATTCTAATAGTGACCTGACCAATGTCCATTCAGTTGCAACATGACCTCCCAATTCCTGTACTTAATGGACTGGCCACTATAGGCAAGCATACCAAATGTCTTCTTCATTATCCTGTCTACCTGCAAACCCACTTTCAAGGAACTATGAACCTGCATTCCAAGGTCTCTTTGCTCAACAGTGCTTATGTGGCTCAGTGGTTAGCACTGCTGCCTCATAGCGCCTGGGACCTGGGTACGATTCCTCCCTTAGGTGACTGTCTGTGTGGAGTTTGCCCATTCTCCTCGTGTCTGTGTGGGCTTCCTCCCACAGTCCATAGATGTGCAGATTAGGGTGGATTGTCCATGTTAAATTGCCTGTAATCTTCAGGGAGGTGTAGATTAGGTGGGTTATAGGGCTATGGGGGATGGGTCTGGGTGGGATACTCTGAGGGTTGGTGTGGATTTGTTGGGCTGAAGGGCCTGTTTCCACACTGTAGGGATTCTACAAGACACTCTACAGGACCTTGCAATTAAATCTATAAGCTCTGCCCTGATTTTCCTTTCCAAAATGCAGTTCCTCATGTTTATCCAAATTAAACTCCATCTGCCGCTCTCCAGCCCATTGGCACATCTGATCAAAGTTAAAGGAAGCATTTTAGAATATAACCATATCATAGTCTCACATTCATGACAGCTCAGAATTATTTCAGCAGTGACTCCCTCAGCCTGGGCTGTGAACCCATGAAGTGGAAACAAGTGTCTGACAGTATTGTCATTGGACTGTTAATTCCAAGACCTGGGGAATTTTTAGGAAGTGATAATGGGAACTGCAGATGCTGGAGAATCCAAGATAATAAAATGTGAGGCTGGATGAACACAGCAGGCCCCGCAGCATCTCAGGAGCACAAAAGCTGACGTTTCGGGCCTAGACCCTTCATCAGAGAGGGGGATGGGGTGAGGGTTCTGGAATAAATAGGGAGAGAAGGGGAGGCGGACCGAAGATGGAGAGAAAAGAAGATAGGTGGAGAGAGTATAGGTGGGGAGGTAGGGAGGGAATAGGTCAGTCCAGGGAAGACGGACAGGTCAAGGAGGTGGGATGAGGTTAGCAGGTAGGAGATGGAGGTGCGGCTTGGGGTGGGAGAAAGGGATGGGTGAGAGGAAGAACAGGTTAGGGAGGCAGAGACAGGTTGGACTGGTTTTGGGATGCAGTAGGTGGAGAGGAAGAGCTGGGCTGGTTGTGTGGTGCAGTGGGGGGAGGGTACAAACTGGGCTGGTTTTGGGATGCGATGGGGGAAGGGGAGATTTTGAAGCTGGTGAAGTCCACATTGATACCATTGGGCTGCAAGGTTCCCAAGCGGAATATGAGTTGCTGCTCCTGCAACCTTCAGGTGGCATCATTGTGGCACTGCAGGAGGCCCATGATGGACATGTCATCTAAAGAATGGTAGGGGGAGTGGAAATGGTTTGCCACTGGGAGGTGCAGTTGTTTATTTCGAACCGAGTGGAGGTGTTCTGCAAAGCGGTCCCCAAGCCTCCGCTTGGTTTTCCCAATGTAGAGGAAGCCACACCGGGTACAGTGGATGCAGTATACCACATTGGCAGATGTGCAGGTGAACCTCTGCTTAATGTGGAATGTCATCTTGGGGCCTGGGATAGGGGTGAGGGAGGAGGTGTGGGGGCAAGTGTAGCATTTCCTGCGGTTGCAGGGGAAGGTGCCGGGTGTGGTGGGGTTGGAGGGCAGTGTGGAGCGAACAAGGGAGTCATGGAGAGAGTGGTCTCTCCGGAAAGCAGACAGGGGTGGGGATGGAAAAATGTCTTGGGTGGTGGGGTCGGATTGTAGATGGCGGAAGTGTCGGAGGATGATGCGTTGTATCCGGAGGTTGGTGGGGTGGTGTGTGAGAACGAGGGGGATCCTCTTAGGGCGGTTGTGGCGGGGGCGGGGTGTGAGGGATGTGTTGCGGGAAATGCGGGAGACGCGGTCAAGGGCGTTCTCGACCACTGTGGGGGCAAAGTTGCGGTCCTTGAAGAACTTGGACATCTGAGATGTGTGGGAGTGGAATGCCTCATCGTGGGAGCAGATGCGGCGGAGGTGGAGGAATTGGGAATAGGGGATGGAATTTTTGCAGGACGGTGGGTGGGAGGAGGTGTATTCTAGGTAGCTGTGGAGTCGGTGGGCTTGAAATGGACATCAGTAACAAGCTGGTTGCCTGAGAAATGCGACTGAGAGGTCCAGGAAGGTGAGGGATGTGCTGGAGATGGCCCAGGTGAACTGAAGGTAGGGGTGGAAGGTGTTGGTGAAGTGAATGAACTGTTCGAGCTCCTCTGGGGAGCAAGAGGCAGCGCCGATACAGTCATCAATGTAACGGAGGAAGAGGTGGTGTTTGGGGCCTGTGTAGGTGCGGAAGAGGATCTGTTCAGGAAGGACTGTTTAGGAAGCCTGGGTTCAAACCCCAGCACAGGTGGTTTGAATCTGAATCCACTAAAATAAGAATATGTAAATAAATGTCTAATGATGGCCATGAAATCACTTTTGTAAAAATCCGTTGTCAACTCCATTTAAGAGCTGAATTCAAGTTTCACCATCTGCTATGGTGGGGTTCACAACCCAAGCGTGTGAGGGGTTGAACGGTTTGTTCACGATGCCAACCCAACAACATCTGATGAAGGGGCAATGGTATGGAAGCTTGTGATTTCAAATAAACCTGCTGGGCTGTTACCTGGTGTTGTGTGATTTCCGGCCTTGTCCACCCCAGCCCATCACCAGCGCCTCCACATCATGGCAACCATTGAGAGTGAGCTGTAGTTTAGGAGCAGATTGTAAACTTTCTCAATTGTGCTGATTAGTTAACAGGACGGAATCTTCCCTGGGCCTTGGTATGGTCACTGTCTGTTCACTCATGCAAGGTCAATGTCAATTTTAGTTTGTGAAATCTTATTCAATTCCTTTCATCAGTCACTGGGAAATTCTCACCTTAACAAATATCAGCCTTGATGGCAATTGTAAAATAAAAATCCTCAGAATTCAATATTGGTAAATCTATTCAAAACTCATTATGTTTGGAGCTTTCAGGATGCGATGATCTTCTTCATTGATTCGCTGCAGGCCATATTTCTGAGATTTCTTGATGGTACAATAATTAATGTGCTATTTAATGCTGTTTAATTTTGATTAATCCTCATTATACATAAAATTGAAGATTAGCTTCAGGAATGAAAATGTTAAGTAGAAAGTTCGTGGTCTCAGAATCTGATGAGCCAATGACTTCAGCTCATGGCTCCGTTCTTCCTGGTTAGCAAGGAGGAAGACGATGTCAAGTTGTTTTTGGGGATGTTTTTGGGAGAATGCTAATGGCGAACCACTTTCAAGAAGCAGATTTAGTCCCTGATGACACTGGGATTTGTTTGCGGATGACTTCGAAGGATATGGGCCAAATGCTGGCAAATACACCTGGGTTAATCTAGGATAACTGGTCAGCACACATGAATTGGACTGAAGGGTCTGTTTCCGTGCTGTATATCTCTATGACTGACTAATCGGCAGGCTTCATGCTGCAAAGTTCTCAGGCTCAGTATTGGTGGAATTTCAGGTTTGGCATTCTAGAACTGCAATAAAGAACATTCCACATTCAGCCCACCTCACTGTTGCTCCTCCCTGACCCCATGCATACCTAAATATGGCCTAGCCCAAAGCTCTAGACCTTTAAAGTTTAAGACTTGGATCTGGAAAATCAACAGTCAATCACCCTATCGCAGTCAAATGTCAATATTTGGAAGTGATAGCATGGTCTTCATTCAAATAGGGAAATCCGAGGAGTGCAGGAAGTGGATCCTGGGCTTCATTTTTCTTTCTGTTTCTCCCATATAGCTGGGATGGCAGGACTGACATATGAAGAGAGATTGGATCAGTTAGGACAATATTCCCCGGAATTTGGTAGCTTGAGAGGGGTTGCTAATGTTGAAGGAGCTTCAGCCCTTGAGCATGTCTGAAGTTTGCAATTCTTGCTTTCTGTGTGGCTGAGTGGAGGCTATAGGGAAAATGAGCTAACTGACCATAGCACCATCGTACAGGGAGTCACTCAAGACAGGAGAAAAAGAGAATTGCAGTTGTAATTGGGGATAGTAATCAGCAGGGAATGGACACTGTTCTCTGTGACCAGGATCAAGACACCCAAAGGCTGTGTTGCCTCCCTGGTGCCTGGGTTCAGGGCTACAGAGGAGCTGGGAGTGGGAGGGAAAAGATCCAGGTGTTGTTGTCCATGTAGGTCCCAACAATGTTGGTAGAAAGAGAGAATAGGTTCTTCCGATGAAGTACGGCCAACGAGTGGCTAAATTAAAAAACAGGACCAAAAAAGTACTAATCTCAAGATTACTACCTGAGCCACAAGCAAGCATATCTCTCCAAAATGTATGCCTCTCTCATTTATCTATGGGCAGCTTAGAGATTAGTACTGCTACCCCACAGCACCAGGGACCTGGGTTTGATTCCAGCCTCAGGTGCCTATCTGCTGCCTGGCTTTCTCTGTGTCTGTGAGGGTTTTCTTCCATAGTTTAAAGCTGGACAGGTTAGGTGGGTTGGCCATAGTAGGATGTACGGTTCTAGGTGGGACGATCTTTGGAGGACGAAGCAGACTTGATGGCCTAAATGGTCTCTATCTGTACTGTCGAGGTTCTATGATGATTGCTTGAGTATTTTTTTTAGATATCTAAAAGATAAGAGAGAGACAAGACACTGGATAGCTGGAAAATGAAGCTGGAGAATTGTAATAGGGGAGTAAGAAATGACGGATGAACTGAGGAGGTACTTTGCATCAGTTTTCACAGAGAAGGACACGGGCAGCAAACCAGGACTTCTGCCAGGGCTCAGAGGTGAGTGTAGCGGCCATCACTAAGGTGAGGGTGCTGGGGAAGCTGAAAGGTCTAAACATGAATAAATCATCCAAACCACATGGACCACACCCCAGAGTCCGGGGTGGGGGGGAGGTGGGATAACTGAGGAGATTGTAGAGGCATTGGTGGCGATCGTTCAGGAATCACCAGAGTCAGGGAAGGACCCAGAGGAGTGAGAGATGGCTCAGGTAATCCCTCTGTTTAAGAAGGGAGAGAGGCAGAAGACAGGAAACTAAAGGCAGGTTAGTCTGACTTTGATCATTGGTAATACTTTAGGGTCCATCATTAAGGATGAGAATGCAAGCTACTTGGAAGTGCATTTTAAACATTGCGAGCAGTTTTGGGCCCCAAAGAAGGGTGTGCTGCCCTTGGAGGGGGTTCAGAAGAGGTTTACAAGAATGATCTGGGTGATATCAAATGTGGAGCTATTGAAGATGCTGGGTCTGTATTTGTTGTACATTTGAAGGATGGAAGGGGGTCTCATTTAAACTGAAAGAATACAGCAAGGTTCAGACAGAGTGGAGGTGGAGAAGATGTTTCCTCTAGTAAGAGAACCCAAGAGCACAAGCTCAGAGTGAAGGGATGACCCTTTGGAATTGAGATGAGGAGGAATTTCTTCAGCCAGAGGAGGGTGAATCTGTGGAATTCATTGCTACAGAAGGCTGTGGAGACCAAGTCATTGAGCGTATTTAGGACAGAGATAGAGACTTTCTTGATCAGTAAGGGGATCAAGGGTTTTACAGAGAGAAGGCAGGAGAATGGGGTTGAGAAAGGTATCAGCCATGATCAAATAGTGAAGCAACTCATTGGGCCAAGTTGCCAAACTCAACTCTTATGTCCAATAGTATTACCTTCACCCAGACAGAGGGGAATTGTCTGCCACAGAAGGTGGTTGAGATCAAAACATTGAATGTTTTCAGGAAAGGAGTTAGATATAGTTCTCAGGGTGTAAAGATGCAAAAGGTATGGGGGAGAAAGCAGGATCTGCATCTTTCTGGTTGAGCTTATGTTTGCCTCTTCTCCTTCTTCCAACCAGTCCCATCTCCATCATTCACCACATCCTGTTCACTTGATATCTGTCTGTACAACAGATGCCCACACTAGTTCAATCACTGCTTGGTAGAAAGCACAGGGGTGGATGTCCAAGCTCATTTTTGTGTCAAAGTTGCGTGAGACTTTGGATGGGATCTCTTGGGTCGGGAGCAGGAGAGCAGTGTCTATGGACACAAAGATAGCGGTCTTCTGAGGGGGTGGGGTTGTGGTGCTAAGGGTGGGGGGAGCTGAGAGGTGACATTGTCGGCGGAACGGCGAATCACTCTGGGCGATTAGGAACAGGCAATAAATGCTGGTCTAGTCACAGTTACATCCAAGAAGGAATTGTGAAAATATGTAGATTTTATTTCAAATCAAGAGGAATTCTTCAGCCTTTAAATCTGGGCAGTAAACTAAATGAGAAATTGAGAGACACTGGAGCAAGTCAGTTGCTGACGCCGGCTGATGACATCATTTGAGATCATAGAAGAAGCTGATTTTCTTTTCTTGGAGAATGTTCTGGCTAGTTCCAAACTATTGACCCCCACTGAGGGTGATGGATCAACCAGGAGAAATAAATAAAATTGAGATACACCAGGAAGATGGTCCCAAATTGTTTCTTGACAGGGTTGCAACTAGATCTCTGGTCCATTGAAATGGACGAAAAAAAGCAAGGCTTCAGAAAAAAGATGATGATTTGAAATTTCAGTTACTGTTCCCAATTTTCAAAAGGTTCAATAAAAAGGGGGAAGGTAAAGAAAATGAAGCTGAGAGGTTTAACCCATCTTCTTTAACTTTTTAAACTCATTCGTGGAATGTGGGCATCACAGACTGGGCCCAGCATTTATTGCCCGTCCCTAGTTGCCCCTTGAGAAGGTGGGGGTGAGCTGCCTTCTTGAACCGCTGCAGTCCATGAGCTCTGGGTAGACCCACAATGCCGTTAGGGAGGGAATTCCAGGATTTTGACCAAACAATAGTGAAGGAACGTGCAATATATTTCCAAGCCAGGATAGTTACTATGGAACAACAGAAACAAACTTTAGAAAAGAACAAAAATGGCCTAGGAATGAAACGCCCGTCTGTCATATGATAAGACAGGATCTGACCAAAGTGCACTTGGAGCAGCAATTCGCAGAAAGATCAACATGTGAACAGTGGGAGAGATTGAAAAAGAATAATAGTGATAGTGCAGGGCCAACATGTTCACAAAGATAAAGGTGAGACCTAGAGGCCCAAGGAACCCAGAATCTATACACTTGGATAAGGGGAAAAGGCTGAATTGATAGTGGTTACCAAAGGTTCAAAACAGGGGATGCCTTCGGAAGTATAGAAAGTGCAGGAGTTAGTTTATAAAGAAATTAAGGCAGCATAGAGTGGCATGAAAAACTATTCAAGAGTAAAATAAAGGAAAAGCCAAAGGCATTTTGTAAGAATATCAGTATGTACAAGTAAAATTAGATTCCCTACAGTGTGGAAACAGGCCCTTCGGCCCAACAAGCCCACACCACCACTTGAAGCATCCCACCCAGAACCATCCCCCTATAACCCACACAGCCCTGAACACTACAGGCAATTTAGCATTGCTGATCCACCCAGCCTGCACATCTGCAAACTCCACACAGGCAGTGACCCGAGGCTGGAATTGAACCCGGGTCCCTGGTGCTGTGAGGCTGCAGTGCTAACCACTGAGCCACCGTGCCGGCCCCAAAATATCAAAGGGTCACACCACTGATGAGGATGCATTAAACAAACCAGAGATGCTGTTAAATCTTTAATCAGTTAGAAGGTTTTAATTGATTAATATGTATATGTAAACCCCCAAATTTCTGCCACACACACACACACACACTCTGTCTCCCCCCTCCACACACACATACAAACACACTCTCACTGTCTCTCTCCACACACACATACACACACACACACAAAAACACACACACACACGTGAATCAGTGTTGTGAATTTGTATTTGCAGATATATTCTATTTATAGCACACAATTTATAGAGAGTCACTCAATATGATGTTTTATAAATTCCTACTTTAGAAATAAAACCAGTCTGACTCCAAACCAAAACATTCGTGCTTAACATGCATTGTCTGACCTAAAAAGTCACCTCTTCTTTATGCTGATAAAATCTTTAGTTCTCTCAGGGCAGTGACTTGAAAGAAATTCAGGGATTTACATATACATATTAAACACAATTAAAATCTTCTAACTGGGTAAGTTTGTTTACATTTACTTAAAAATTCTGTGCCCGATTCCACCTCATTCACCAACACTTGAAGGAGGAGTGAGGCTCCAAGTGAACCTGTTGGACTATAACTGAGTGTCACGTGAATTCTGACCTTGTCCACCCCAATCCAACACCGGCATCTCCACATCAGAGGTTAAATATACACAGATTGCTTTCCCTGAAGTAGAGACGGCTGCGGGAGGGGGGGAACCTGATTGAAGAGTACAAAATTCTGATGGGCATCCCCTCAGTAGAGGGGCTAATAGCCAATGGCCATAGATTTACGGTAAATGGCAGGAAGTTCAGATAGATTGAAGAAAATTGTTATTTTTGCCCAAAGGTTTGTGGATATCTGGAGTATGCTGACAGTGGAAGTGAGAGAAACAAGGATGGAACCCTCGAGATATTTAAGAATTATTTAGATGAGCACTTGAAATGCCACAGGAGACAAGGCTAGGGGTCAAGAGCCGGAATATGGGACCAGGGCAAATTGGTGCTTGATGTCCAGCATAGGCATGATGGGCTGAATGGCCTCTTTCCATGCTATAAAGCTCTATGACTGTCTGACTTGTTATTTACAGGATCACAGAAGGTAACAACAGCCATTCAGGTATGGAGAACCAGGTTCCCATCTCCATGTGAGTGAACAGTCCTCCCTGTCAACTCCCTTAACTTCCTCCCAACCTGCGTCTGAGTCTGCATCTGCCCACTTCCCCCGAGCCCCAGGTATGCTAGGTGAGCATGCTCGGTCTGGTACTGCACTGTCGGCTGCTGCTTACTATCGATGATTTCCCTCTTCTTGCGTGACCCCTTCCTCTCCCATGTTCTAATTCTATGTCTCTGTCTTGTATATTAAGAGGCTCCCCAATTCACCTCTCCACCCTCCCAACACCCCACAACCACTCCCATTTCCAGCATTCAGGCGAACAGCTTGTGAGTGTGAATGTTCGAGCAGAGACTATCAGAACTCTGGAGAAGACGATGTTTTTGTTCTGCAGTAACAATTCTCTCAAACTTTTTTTTTGTAATCCACTCTTCAGATGAGAGCTTCTCCATTTATTGCATGACTGCTTCAGTGTCTGAGGAGTTACAGATGCTACTGAACATTGTACAATCATTGGTGAACACCTTGACACCTGAAGATAGCCAGCTTATTTTCCCTTCCCAGTTGCTGTGTGCTCTGACTTTAGTTAACAAGTCAAAGGCCTTTAGAAGAGTGAGCCAGTCCTCATGTGATAATGGGAACTGCAGATGCTGGAGAATCCAAGATAATAAAGTGTGAAGCTGGATGAACACAGCAGGCCAAGCAGCATCCCAGGAGCACAAAAGCTGACGTTTCGGGCCTAGACCCTTCATCAGAGAGGGGGATGGGGTGAGGGTTCTGGAATAAATAGGGAGAGAGGGGGAGGCGGTCCGAAGATGGAGAGAAAAGAAGATAGGTGGAGAGGGGCGTATAGGTGGGGAGGTAGGGAGGGGATAGGTCAATACAGGGAAGACGGACAGGTCAAGGAGGTGCGATGAGGTTAGTGGGTAGGAAATGGAGGTGCGGCTTGGGCTGGGGGAAGGGATGGGTGAGAGGAAGAACAGGTTAGGGAGGCAGAGACAGGCTGGGCTGGTTTTGGGATGCAGTGGGGCGAGGGGAAGAGCTGGGCTGGTTTTGGGATGCAGTGGGGTGAGGGGGGCGAACTGGGCTGGTTTTGGGATGCGGTGGGGGAAGGGGAGATTTTGAAGCTGGAGAAGTCCACATTGATACCATTGGGCTTCAGGGTTCCCAAGCGGAATATGAGTTGCTGTTCTTGCAACCTTCGGGTGGCATCATTGTGGCACTGCAGGAGGCCCATGATGGACATGTCATCTAAAGAATGGGAAGGGGAGTTGAAATGGTTCATGACTGGGAGGTGCCCCACCTCCGGATACAATGCATCATCCTCCGACACTTCCGCCATCTACAATCCAACCCCACCACCCAAGACATTTTTCCATCCCCACCCTTGTCTGCTTTCCGGAGAGACCACTCTCTCCGTGACTCCCTTGTTCGCTCCACACTGCCCTCCAACCCCACCACACCCGGCACCTTCCCCTGCAACCACAGGAAATGCTACACTTGCCCCTACACCTCCTCCCTCACCCCTATCCCAGGCCCCAAGATGACTTTCCATATTAAGCAAAGGTTCACCTGTACATCTGCCAATGTGGTATACTGTTGCCATTGTACCCGGTGTGGCCCTCTCTACATTGGGGAAACCAAGCGGAGGCTTGGGGACCGCTTTGCAGAACACCTCTGCTCGGTTCGCAATAAACAACTGCACTTCCCTGCCTTCCTTGTCTTTTCCTCCATCCACAACACCCATGCTTTTTGTGTCTGTCTAATGTGTATATCGAGGGTAAATTTATAAATATGTTGGAATTTTCACTAGTAGAATTAACCAGTACATGGTTTATAACTGTTCACCTGTGGTTACAATCAATTTGTTCATATTAAATAGGAATTCTTGTTAAATACAAAGACTTGGTCCATGCTTTCTGTCAGCCTGAATCTAAAAGGGAGGTAAATTGCGAATTCAACATAGAACATAGAACAGTACAGCACAGTACAGGCCCTTCAGCCCACGATGTTGTGCCAATCTTTTGCCCTAATCCTAAGACCTTTCTAACCTCCACCCCTACCTTACATTATCATCCATATAACTATCTAAAAGCCACTTAAATGCCCCTAATGAGGCCAACTCCACTACCCTCTCTGGCAATGCATCCCATGCCCCGACCACTCTCTGAGTAAAGAACCTACCTTTGACGTCTCCCCTATATCTACCTCCACTCACTTTAAAACTATACCCCCTCGTAATAGCGACCTCTACCTGAGGAAAAAGTCTCTGGCTGTTCACTCGATCTATACCTCTGAGCATTTTGTACAACTCGATCAAGTCACCTCTCATCCTTCATCGTTCTAAAGAGAAAAGCCACAGTTATCTCAACCTCTTCTTCCCTTCATTCCAGGCAACATCCTGGTAAATCTCCTCTGAACCTTTTCCAACACTTCCACGTCTTTCATGTAATGAGGTGACCAGAACTGGACACAATACTCCAGATGTGGCCAAACCAGGTTTTGCATAGCTGGAGCAGAACTTCACGTCTCTTGAACTCAATCCCTTTATTAATGAAAGCTAACACACCATACGTCTTCTTAACAACTCTATCCACCTGGGTGGCAGCTTTCATAGAACATAGAACATAGAACATTACAGCACAGTACAGGCCCTTCGGCCCTCGATGTTGTGCCGACCTGTCATACCGATCTCAAGCCCATCTAACCTACACTATTCCATGTACATCCATATGCTTATCCAATGACGACTTAAATGTACCTAAAGTTGGCGAATTTACTACCGTTGCAGGCAAAGCGTTCCATTCCCTTACTACTCTCTGAGTAAAGAAACTACCTCTGACATCTGTCCGATATCTTTCACCCCTCAATTTAAAGCTATGCCCCCTCGTGATCGCTGTCACCATCCTAGGAATAAGGGTCTCCCTATCCATCCTATCTAACCCTCTGATTATTTTATATGTTTCAATTAAGTCACCTCTCAGCCTTCTTCTCTCTAACAAAAACAGCCTCAAGTCCCTCAGCCTTTCCTCGTCAGACCTCCCCTCCATACCAGGCAACATCCTAGTAAATCTCCTCTGCACCCTTTCCAAAGCTTCCACATCCTTCTTATAAAGCGGTGACCAGAACTGTACGCAATTCTCCAAGTGCGGCCTCACCAGAGTTTCGTACAGCTGCAGCATAACCTCTTGGTTCCGGAGCTCGATCCCCCTATTAATAAAAGCTAAAACACTGTATATGCCTTCTTAACAGCCCTGTCAACCTGGGTGGCAACTTTCAAGGATCTGTGTACATGGACACCGAGATCTCTCTGCTCATCTACACTAAGAATCTTACCATTAGCCCTGTACTTTGCCTTCTGGTTACTCCTACCAAAATGCATCACCTCACACTTATCTGCATTAAACTCCATTTGCCACCTCTCAGCTCAGCTCTGCAGCTTATCTATGTCTCCCTGCAACCTACAACATCCTTCGTCACTATCCACAACTCCACTGACCTTAGTGTCGTCCGCAAATTTACTAACTCATCCTTCTACGCCGTCATCCAGGTCATTTATAAAAATGACAAACAGCAGTGGACCCAACACCGATCCTTGTGGTACACCACTAGTAACTGGTCTCCAGGATGAACATTTCCCATCAACTACCACTCTCTGTCTTCTTTCAGCAAGCCAATTTCCGATCCAAACTGCTATATCTCCCACAATCCCATTCCTCCGCATTTTGTACAATAGCCTATTGTGGGGAACCTTATCGAACGCCTTGCTGAAATCCATATACACCACATCAACCGGTTTACTCTCATCTACCTGTTTGGTCACCTTCTCAAAGAGCTCAATAAGGTTTGTGAGGCACAACCTTCCCTTCACAAAACCGTGCTGACTATCCCTAATCAATTTATTTTTTTCTAGATGATTATAAATCCTACCCCTTGTAACCTTTTCCAACACTTTACCAACAACTGAGGTAAGGCTCACTGGTCTATAATTACCAGGGTTGTCTCTACTCCCCTTCTTGAACAGGGGAACCACATTTGCTATCCTCCAGTCGTCTGGCACTATTCCTGTAGACAATGACGAGTTAAAGACCAATGCCAAAGGTTCGGCAATCTCCTCCCTGGCTTCCCAGAGGATCCTAGGATAAATCCCATCCGGCCCAGGGGTCTTATCTATCTTCACCCTCTGTAGGATTTCTAATACCTCTTTCTTGTGAACCTCAATCCCACCTAGTCTTGTAACCTGTATCTCAGTATTCTCCTCGACAACATTGTCATTTTCTAAAGTGAATACTGTTGAAAAATATTCATTTAGTGCTTCCCCTATCTCATCTGACTCCACACACAACTTACCACGACTATTCTTGATTGGCCCTAATCTTACTTTCGTCATTCTTTTATTCCTTAAATACCTATAGAAAGCCTTAGGATTTACCCTGATCCTATCCGCCAACAACTTCTCATGTCTCCTCCTGGCTCTTCTGCGCTCTCTCTTTAGGTCTTTCCTGGCTACTTCGTAGCCCTCAAGTGCCCTAACTGAGCCTTTACATCTCATCCTAACATAAGCCTTCTTCTTCCGCTTGACCAGAGATTCCACCTCCTTCATAAACCATGGCTCCCATGCTCTACAGCTTCCTCCCTGCCTGACAGGTACATACTTATTTAGGACACACAGGAGCTTTTCCTTGAATAAGCTCCACGTTTCTAATATGCCCATCCACTGCAGTTTCTTGCCCCATCCTATGCTCCCTAAATCTTGCCTAATCTCATCATAATTGCCTTTCCCCCAGCTATAACTCTTGCCCAGTGGTATACACCTATCCCTTTCCATCACTAAAGTAAACATAACAGAATTGTGATCGCTATCACCAAAGTGCTCGCCTACTTCCAAATCTAACACCTGGCCAGGCTCATTACCCAGTACCAAATCTAATGTGGCTTTGCCCCTTGTTGGCCTATCTACATACTGTGTCAGGAAGGCTTCTTGCACACACTGGACAAAAACTGACCCATCTATAGTACTCGAACTATAGTGTTCCCAGTCAATATTTGGAAAGTTGAAGACCCCATGACAACTACCCTGTCTCTCTCACTCTTATCGAGAATCATCTTTGCTATCCTTTCCTCTACATATCTGGAACTATTCGGAGGCCGATAGAAAACTCCCAACAGGGTGACCTCTCCTTTCCTGTTTCTAACTCAGCCCATACTACCTCAGTTGACGAGTTCCCAAACATCTTTTCTGCAACTGTAATACTGTCCTTGACCAACAATGCCACACCTCCCCCCTTTTACCATCTTCTCTGTTCTTACTGAAACTTCTAAATCCCGGAACCTGCAACAACCATTCCTGTCCCTGCTCTATCCATGTCTCCAAAATGGCCACAACATCGAAGTCCCAGGTACTAAGCCATGCTGCAAGTTCACCCACCTTATTCCGGACGCTCCTGGCATTGAAGTAGACACACTTCAAACCAACTTCTTGCTTGCCGGTGCCATCTTTCGCCCCTGAAACTTTATTTCAGACCACCCTACTCTCAACCTTTTCTATAGTTGAACTACAATTTTGGTGCCCATCCCCCTGCTGAATTAGTTTAAACCCACCCAAATAGCCTTCGCAAATTTCCCCCCCAGGATATCGGTACCCCTCTGGTTCAGGTGAAGACCATCTTGCTTGTAGAGGTCCCACCTACCCCAGAAAGAGCCCCAATTATCCAAGAATCCAAAACCCTCCCTCCTGCACCATCCCTGTAGCCACGTGTTCAACTCCTCACTCTCCCTATTCCTCGCCTCACTAGCACGTGGCACGGGCAACAAACCAGAGGCAAGAACTCTGTTCGTCCTAGCTCTCAGCTTCCATCCTAGCTCCCTGAATTTCTGCCTTAAATCCCCATATCTCTTCCTACCTATGTCGTTCGTGCCAATGTGGACCATGACTTGGGGCTGCTCCCCCTCCCCCTTAAGGAACCCAAAAAGGGAATAGTGGACATGAGCCCCAAGATCCCTCAGCTCCTCCACACTGCCAAGAATCTATTCATTAACCCTATTTTCTGCTTTCAAGTTTGTCCTTCCAAAATGAATCACCTCACACTTTTCAGGGTTGAACGCCATCTACCACTTCTCAGCCCAGATCTGCATCCTATCAATGTCCCTTTGTAACCTAGAACAAACCTCTGCACTGTCCAAAACACGACCTACTTTCGTATCATCCGCGAACTTACTAATCCACCCTTCCACTCCTACATCCAACAGCACCATGTTGAATATTTTCCGTCCACAAACACTCTTTGTCTTGTAAGGGCCAGCCAATTCTGCCACATTTCCCCCTATCCCATGCCTCCTTACCTTCTGCATGAGCCTACAATGGGGAGCCTTATCAAACGCCTTACTTAAATCCATGTATACCACATCCAATGCTCCACGTTCTATCCAGTTGAGCATGAACCCTGTCTCAGAGCACTTTCCAATAATTTGCCCACCACTAATGTAAGACTAACTGGCCTGTAATTTCCACCGTTATCCCTATTCCCTTTTTTGAAAAAGGGAATGATGTTTGCCTCTCTCCAATCTTCTGGTACTGCTACCATGGACAGTTAGGATGAAAAGATCATTGTCAAAGGCCCTGCGATCTCTTCCCTCACTTCCCACAGAATCCTTGGATAAATCCCATCAGGCCCGGGGGATTTATGAATCTTCAATTTCCTCAAAATTTCTAACACATCTTCCTTATGGACATCAATCTCCTCTAGCTGACCAGCCTGCTTCACACTGTCGTCCTCTACAACTAGTTCCCTCTCAGTTGTAAATACTGAAGAAAAGTATTCATTAAGGATCTCTCCTTTGTCTTTAGGCTCCATGCACAAATTCCCTTTACAATCCTTGATTGGCCCTACCCTTTCTCTGGTCATTCTCTTATTCCTCACGTACGTGTAAAAAGCCTTGGAGTTTTCCTTGATCCTATCCACCAAGGTTTTCTCATGCCCCCTTATAGCTCTCCTAAGCCCTTTCTTCAGCTCCGTCCTGGCTAACTTGTATCCACCTTGAGCCTTTTCCGTTCCTCGTTTCCGAAACCTTATATAAACATCCTTCTTCCTCTGTGCTCTGAGAGACAGGATTTATGATCAGCTGGGTAGAACGTGGAGCAGTGGATGTGGTATACATGGATTTAAGTGAGGAGTTCGACCTCTCTCGAGGACTATGGCTCCCTCACTCAACCGCATCTTCCCTGCCTCCTAGGGACGGACATATCGAGCGTGTATCTGTTAAACAGTCTCCACAGTTCAATAGTGCTCTTCCCTGACAGCATCTGTTCCCACCTTATGCTACCCAGTTCTCGCCTAAAAGAATTGTAATTACCTTCCCCCAATTATAAACCTTATCCTGCCATATGTCCCTATCCTTTTCCGTGACTATCATAAAAGAAACAGAGTTATGATTGCTACCGCCAAAATGCTCTCCTACCAACAGGTCTAACACTTGGCCTAGTTCATCACCAAGCACCAAATCCAAAATGGCCTCTCCTCGTGTTGGTTTATCTACATACTGTGTCAGGAATCCTTTCTGAAAGCACTGGACAAAATCTGCTCCATCTAAACTATTGCAACTAAAATATTTCCAATCAATATTTGGAAAGTAGAAGTCACCCATGACTACAACCCTGTCACTTCTGCACCTTTCCAGTATCTGCCTCCCAATCCTCTCCTCCACTTCTCTGCACCTATTCGGGGGTCTGTAAAAAACCCCCAAAGTGACTGCTCCCTTCTTGTTCCTGACCTCAACCCAAACTGACTCTGTAGACATTTCATTCTCAAACTGCCTTTCAGTAGCTGGTACACTAGCCCTGACTGGCAATGCCACTCCCCCACCTCTTTTTCCAACCTCCCTATTTCTTTTAAAGCAACTAAATCCCGGAACTTCCAACAACCATTCCTGTCCCTGAGTTACCCAAGTTTCTGTAATGGCCACAACATCATAGTTCCAACTACTGACCCATGCTCTAAGTTCATCGCTTTATTTCTGATACTTCTAGCATTGAAGTATACACACCTCAAACCATCTCGGTGTGTGCAATTATGCTCCATCGACGCATTTCTTTATAAACCACCTCACTCCCTGTTGTATCTGTTGGAACGGCCGAATACTTCATCCTCTGAATTATAAATCTGGTTCCCCACCCCCTGCCAATCTAGTTTAAACCATCCCCTATAGCTCGAGCAAACCTCCCTCCCAGGATATTTGTGCCCTTCCGGTTCAGGTGCAACCTGCCCTTACTGTACCGGCCCCACCTTCCCCAGAATGTGCTCCAATTATCCATATAATGGAAGCCCTCTCTCCTATACCAGCCCTGTAGCCATGTGTTTAGCCGCACTCTCTCCCTATTTCTTACCTTGTTTTCATGTGGCACTGGTAGTAATCCAGAGATAACTCCCCTGTTTGTCCTGGACTTCAGCTTCCAACCTAACTCCCTGTACTCGTTTTTCACATTCTCAGTCCTTTTCCTACCTATGTCATTGTTACTGATGTGTACCATGATGCTCGTAGCTCACCCTCCCCCTTCAGGATCTTGAAGACATGATCTGAGGTATCACGGACCCTGGCACCCAGGAGGCAACATAGTGTCCGTTCATCTCATTTGCATCCACAGAACCTCCTGTCTGTATCTCTTACTATCGAATCCCCCACTACAATTGTTCCCCTATTCTCCCCACTTCCCTTCTGTGCCACAGGGTCAGGATCTGTGCCAGAGATCTGTCCGCTATGGCCTTCCCCTGGTAGGTCATCCCTCATGACAGTATCCAAAACAGTATACTTATTATCGAGGGGAACAGCTACAGGGGATCCTTGCACTGTCTGCCTATCCCTTTTCCCCCTCCTGACAGTCACCCAACTACCTTTTTTCTGTACCTTGGTGTGAACACCTCCCTATAACTCCTATCTATCACCCCCTCATCCTCCTGAATGATCCGGAATTCATCCAGCTCCAGCTCCAGTTCCCTAACGCGGTTTGTGAGGAGCTGGAGTTCTCGCAGGTGAAGTCAGAGGGGACACCAGCAGTGACCCTTACCTCCCACATCCTGCATCAGGAGCATGCAACCGCCGAGTCCCCAGTCCCTCTATCCAAGATTTCCAGAAGAATAAAACAAGCCTTACCTTACCGATGCTCCACACAGTCTTTATTTGGTTCGTGGAAGGGGATGGTTGGGAGACACTACACATGTAGTGTTTTGGGTTAGCATCGGTTAGAAAATGTATAACCTTTGTGAATATTTGAGTAACAGCGGCGAATCCCAGTGCACTGCCTAATGAGACGTGACAGGGTTCTGCTCAGCCATTTCAGAGGGTAGTCAGGAGTCAACCACATTGCTGTGGGTCTGGACTTACACGTAGGCCAGGCCAGGTAAGGATGGCAGTTTCCTTCCCTGAAGGACATTAGTGAAACAGATGAGTTTTCACACCAGTCAATGCAAGATTAGTTTTCAATTCCAGATTTATGAGTTAAACTTAATTTAAACCAAAGAGTTGTCAGTTGCATGACCCCAGATAGTTGGAACCTGGCCACTCAGAGTAGAATCTGGGATGCACAAGAGTCTAGAATTGGAGGAAAATAGAGTATCGTAAGTGTGAAGAATATGAAAGAGATGGTGAGAGATGGAAATGAGGTTGAGAATTTTAAATTTGAGGTGTTGTTGAAATGGGTGCCAAAATTGATGAAAAGACCACGGATATGGAGATGGACCTGGGATCTCATGTCAACCAGACAACCCAGTGGGTAATAGCTAAATTCAGTAACCCATACCTGGTGCACATTTCCAATCGGCCAAGTGGGCTCTTATGGCAGAGATAATGGGAACTGCAGATGCTGGAGAATCCAAGATAATAAAATGTGAGGCTGGATGAACACAGCAGGCCCAGCAGCATCTCAGGAGCACAAAAGCTGACGTTTCGGGCCTGGACCCTTCATCAGGTGAAGGGTCTAGGCCCGAAACGTCAGCTTTTGTGCTCCTGAGATGCTGCTGGGCCTGCTGTGTTCATCCAGCCTCACATTTTATTATCTTGGGCTCTTATGGCACAGCGGCAGTGTCCCTACCTCTAGACCAGATCGCCCAGGTTCAAGTCCCCACTGCTCCAGAGGAATACCACAGCATGTCTAAACAGGTTGGTTAGCAATCTCTGCAGGGAGTCTTGTGAGATCATCATAGTCGCCCTGTATTTGAACTAGGAGGCACATGTTCAAGTCCTGCCTCTCCTGGAGGTGTCATAACATCTCTGAGCAGGTTGATGGGATAAAAATGTAAGCATTTAATTTTCCAGTTGTTGTAAGCAATCAAATGTCTCTGACAGAGTTAGGAGAGAGAAAGGGAAGCAGCAAAACGACTGCACATTACCAGAGAGCAAGAGATTTATCCTTTAATTCTTTAGTACTTGTCCTGTCATGTCTGCACTCCTTGCTGCAATGCAATGGAGCTAGTCTTTTGGAGTAATCATGAACCACCTCGATACACACAAATAAGCAGTCTCTTGTTAATTTCATACAGTATTCTGTATTTGTAGCAACATATGTCAAGCAGTCAGGCACAAAATAAGCAGCTGTCTCTGGGTGTTGGCGCAGCATATATATGTACCTGTGCTCGTCAAAAACTGATTGCTTGTTCTCTCCCGAAATTCAATTATGATTGGCTAGGGCACTGATCTACTGTTCTGCTTCTCTCTATATGCCACTTTCACACACACATGACTAATGATTAAGCTGCCACTTTACGAACAGCAGGGTTGCTGAAACAAGTAACTACTGTAAGCCATCTCCATATCACAGCAGCAGCCAGCCAGTGTCCGACAGTGTTAGGTAAAGGGAATACCTGAAACTGTCGCAAGTGTTTGTAGCACAAATGCTACTCCTGGTGTGTGCATAAACTGGTCACTGCTCATAATCTCTGTCTGGTGTCTCATTGTGTGCATTTCTGTCAGGTATAAATGACTGATCTTGCCTTCAAATGCCCACTTGGGCTCGCCCATCCCTTTCCTTATAATCCACACAAGCTCCTCCATTCCCTGCTTCATGTGGAAAAGACGTGCTGTATCACATAACCATTCATGACTATGTTTCTGTTTCCTGCATGCTCAGCTCAGGAATTCCTTCTCTAAACTGCTTTGCCTTTGTCTCTCTCTTTTAAGATGCACATTAAAATGATCCTCTCGGATGAAGCTTTCATCCCAGAGTCTCCTTGGCTTACTCAGTGTCAAATTAAGGCCTTTTTAGATACTTTGGAATGATTTACCACTATAAATGTGTCACATATACACGTTGCTGTTGGTATCTCTCTGTAGAACTCCTGGGTATACAGTGAAAGGGGAGATTAATCTTGGTTAAAAAGTTCAGAAGTTGCTGGAAAAGCTCAGCAGCTCTGGCAGCATCTGTGAAGAAAAATCAGTTAACTTTGTGAGTCCAGTGCCCCTTCCTCAGAAGTGATGATAGCTCGGAAAATGTCAGTTTATATGCAGAAAATAGGTGGGGGGAGGGGAGTGGGGAGTAAACGTTAGATAGAGATAGAGCCCAAAGAGAGAAATGGGCTGTTGGACAAAGATAGCAGGAACTGCAGATGCTGGAGAATCTGAGATAACAAGGTGTAGAGCTGGACGAACACAGCAGGCCAAGCAGCATCAGAGGAGCAGGAAAGCTGAGCAGTGGATAAGGTAACGATCTGGCTGGGACGGTGAATAGCTGTTGATGGGAACTGTTAGTGACTAACAACAGGCTGTGTGTAATGGCAGGATGTGTGGTAACAAGGCCTGGTGTGGGGAGGTTGAGGTGACATATGGAAGAGCTCAAGTCCTTCAAGTTATTGAACTTATACTGAGCCTGGAGATCTGAGGAGTGTTGTTTTTCCAGCGTGCAGCTTGGAGGGAACACTGCAACAAGCCTGATACAGAGATGTTGGCCGGGGTGCAGGGTGATGTGTTAAAGTGACAGGCAACTAGCTCAGGGTCTTTTTTACGAGTAGAATGTAGATGTTCTGCGAAGCGGTCGCCCAGTCTATGCTTTGTTTCCCCAGTGTAGAGGAGACCACATTGCAAGCAGCGAGTACAGTAGATTAGATTCGGGGAAGTGCAGGTAAAGTGTTGCTTCACCTGGAAGGTATGTTGGGCCCTTAGATACTGGGGAGGGAGGAGGTAAATGTGCAGGTGTTGCACCTTCGCCGGTTACAGGGGAAGAAGCTGGAGGGCTGTGGGAGTGGTGGGGTGTTGGGGGTTGAGTGTGGGGGGGGCTGTTGGGAGTGAAGGAGGTGTGGACCAGGGTGTCCCAAAGGGAATGGTCCCTGCAAAAGGTGGACAAGGAAGGGAGGGCAATCTGTGTCTGCTGGTGGCATCTCGCTGGAGGTGGCAGAAATGGCGTCTGATGATCTTCTGAGTGTGGGTGCTGGTGGGATGGTAGGTGAGGATAAGGGGAACCCTATCACTGTTGCAGGAGGGAAGAGAAAGGGTGAGGCCAGAAGCACGGGAAATGGGTTGGACCTGATTGAGGGCCCTGTCGACAACAGAGCTGGGGAATCCTCAGTTGAGGAAGAAGGTGGACATTTCGGAGGCTCCCTTTTTGAAGTTGGCCTCATCTGAGCTTATGGGATGGAGACGGAGGAACTGAGAGAATGGATGGGGTCTTTACATAAAGTGGGGTGTAAGGATGTAAGTCCAGGTAGCTATGGGAGTCGGTGGGTTTGTAATGGATATTAGTGGCCAGTCTATCCCAAGAAATGGAAACAGAAATGTCGAGGAAGGGAAGGGATAGGCCAGGTGAAAGTGAGGGCAGTGTGGAAATTGGAAGTGAAATCGATGAACTTTTCCATTTCTGGATGAGAGAGGGAAGCAGGACTGATGATATCATCGATGTATTGGAGAAAGAGTTGTGGTGGGGGCCGGGAATAGGACTAGAACAAGAAATGTTCCACCTAGCTCACCAAGAGGAAGGCATAACTAGGTCCCACGCGGATACACATGGCAACCTCACTGACCGGAAGTAAATGAAAGGAATTAAAAGAGAAGTTGCTGAGGGTGAGGATGAGCTCAGCCAAGTGGAGGAGGGTGGTGGTGGATGGGGATGGTTCAGGCATTTTCTCCAGGAAGAAGCGGAGATCCCTGAGACCCTCCTAGTGTGGGAGTAACTCTACAGCAGGAATGGGACGTCTATGAAGTACAACAAACACTGATGGGATAACGAGATGTGGAGCAGAATGAACACTGGCTCCACACCCACCTCCTTGACATGTCTGTCTCCTCTCCACCTACTTTCTCCTTTATCCATCTTCTGTCCGCCTCCCCCCGCTCCCTTTTTATTTCAGAACCCCCTTATCCCCCTCCCCCCCATTTCTGATGAAGGATCTAGGCCCGAAACATCAGCCTGCCTGCTCCTCTGATGCTGCTTGGCCTGCTGTGTTCATCCAGCTCTACACCTTGTTATCTCAGATTCTCCAGCATCTGCGGTTCCTACTATCTCTGAAACACTGATGGAGATCATATTGTTCAGATGCCACTGTGGAAAATCAGAGGAGCATTCAACCAATCAGAGCTGAAGTGAAGAGCCATCTAGACTCGAAGCGTTATGTTGCTCTCTCTCCATGGACGCTGCCTGGCTTGCTGTGATCTCCAGTGTTAATTGTTTCCAGTGCGGATTCCAGATCTGCAGTAATTTGCTCCTCCCCCATTCGATAATGTTTGGTCTTCATCTTAACTACATTTACCCACCTTTTCCCAACATCATTTGATCTCCATAGAAACATAGAAAATAGGAGCAGGAGGAGGCCATTCAGCCCTTCAAGCTGTGCTATTCAATATGATCATGGCTGGTCATCCAACTCCCTGTTCCTGCCTTCTCCCCCATACCCTTTCATTCCTTTAGTTTGAAGAACTATATCAAATTCCTTTTAAACATTTAATATTTTGGCCTCAACCACTTTCTGTGGCAGAGAATTCCACAGGCTCACCGTTCTCCGAGTAAAAACATTTCTCCTCATCTCAGTCCTAAATGGCCTCTGTGATATCCTTAGGCTATGTTCCCTGGTTCACATTCTAAGGCTGTGGCTCCTTGGTTCTGAACTTCCTGCTCATCAGGAACATCCTTCCTGCATGAAATAACTGCACTGAGGCTGGTACCCCATCGCTAAATCATCTTTTATTTACTGGCTGAGACCAACCAGCTCAGAGTCAGTCTCCTGAACTGAGGAGGCTCTAAATCCCCCGGTTATTGTTGGTCAGCCAGGGCTCCCTGATTGGCCCAGGTTAAAGACCCCAATCAAGGATCTCATAGTCAGTAAGACCCACCTGGTTACAACCACTACACTGCATTGGTCTAGGCCCGAAATGTCAGCTTTTGTGCTCTTAAGATGATGCTTGGCCTGCTGTGTTCATCCAGCTCCACACTTTGTTATCACTGCATTTACCCTGTTCTGTCCTGTTATAATGTTACAGATTTCTACGCGATTCCTCCTCATTCCTCTGATCTCCAGTGAATACAGTCCTAACCGATGCAGTTTCTCTTCATTCATCATTCCTGCCAACCCAGGAATCAGTCTGCTGAACCTAAAGCAAGAATCTGAGCCTAGGAACACACAGCCCACCATTCACTAAGATCATGTTGATTTTTAAACTCAACAACACTTTCCTAGTATGGTGGTTAGCATTGTTGCCTCACAGTGCGAGGGACCTGGGTTCAATTCCAGCCTCGTGTGGCTCCCTGTATGGAGTTTGCACATTCTCCCCAGGTGCTCCAGTTTCCTCCCACAGTCCAAAGATGTATTGGCTAGGTGGGTTATCCATTTCAGGGATAGGGTATGGGAGTCGGTCATGGGTGGGATGCTCTTCAGAAGGTTGGCTTGGACTCGATGGGCCGAATGGCCTGTTTCCACACCATAGGGATTCTACGAGTCTATAAGTTACCTCATTATGGTCTGCACAGGCTTAAGGGCCTGATCCTGTGCTGTAATTTCTTTTTGTTCATTTCATTTGTTCAGCTGCGACTTTCTCAGTGTCTGAAGACCTGCGGACTACAGCCTTGAACATGCACAATGTCCAAATATCCATCACACTATGGTAGAGAATTCCAGAGTTTCTACAATCACAACCAGTTGAAAAATGTTTCCTCATTTCAATTCTAAATGGAAATGAGCAATAACTGAACAAAATCAGACCAGGCAGTTCTGATTGAACCCCAGGGGGCATTGGCTTTTCTGTCAAATTGATACTATCTGACTGGGTGAAACACTTGCTGAGCAGTGCTCCAGCCGCACGAGGGTCCCTTACACACCAATTTGTGTGCAAGCCCATTGAATTCTGATTCTGGGAACAGCTGCTACTCTCAGATGTGAGCATCCCACTCGGGTGCAGCATTAGAGGCAGCAGAATTCCCGAATGGCTGAGTGATGGAAAGTTAGGGTCAGGGTTAGGGGCCAGGGTTTAAGGACTACAGATATCTCTGAGGGCTGTGGATCTGGAGGGTGTCTCAGGAATAATTAGAGGACACACAGCGTTAGGATTGGAAAAGAAGGATGAAACTTGTGAAAAGTTTTGGGATCAGCAGTGAGTGTCGGTCAGTGAGCACGAAGGTAGTGATGGATGTCACTCAGTACAGTAAGACTGCAAGGTCTTGCAGGAGCTCAGGAACACAGAAGGTGGAAGACTGGAAACTTGCCAGACCAGCACGTAAATGCAAGTTGTTATTGGCTTTTTAATTCACCCAACGGGGTATGGGCATCACTGGCTGGCCCAGCGTTTATTACCCATCCCTAACTGCCCTTGAGAAGGTGGCAGTGATCTGTCTTCCTGAAAAACTGCTGTCCGTTTGATGTTGTCCCATGTTGGGAGTAGCAGCAATGTCAACACCAAAACCTTACCTTTGTATAGCACCCTCAATATTGTAAAATACCCCAACGTGTTCCACAGGGGAGTCATCGTACAAGATCTGACACCCTAGGACATCATGGTAAATGAAGACTGGCCCCAACCACAAAGGTGAAATGTAACATTGCCTTCTGCCATCTAGCTCAGGGGAAGCAATAGTATAGCAGCTCAGCTTGTGTGATTCGACAAAGCCAATTCATTTCACCAACAGTTCCACTGGACCTACATGTAAATAAGAGGTAGAACGAGGAAAATGAAATTAATTAACTACTGCTGAAATAACCTCTAGTGAAACCCTGCCCTTGAGGGCTGATGTGATTGGCACTCTGTTCCTCAACAGGCCATTGCCAATTGCCTGAGGCAACCCCAGTAACAATCTTCATTACTCTGAATGACACCTGGTAGGTTCAGCTCAGTGCCCCTGGGGCCAACACACAGGATCCGATCTGCAGAGATTTTAAAATCTACACTAATTCCCCAGGATTCTCCAGTACCAGGCACGTCCAGAATTTCCCCCTCCTACCTCCACTACGCCCAAGATTTTTTTTGCCACAAAACAGAAATCTCAGGCGAAACTCAACAGTTTCGGCAGCGTCTGTGGTAAGGAGCCAATGCTTAATGTTCCAAGTCAGGTTACTCTTTATCAGGACAGTTCTGATGCAGGCCTGCTGAGTTTTGCCAGTAATTTCTCCTTTTGTTGCAGATCTCCAGCATCTACAGTTCTTTGTTTCATACTATTGGCCTTTGCTATGCTGCTACAGAAGTTTCCGTACAGACCTAAGGACTTACAAAGGGATATCAACAGCTTAAGTGAGAGGGCAAAGTGCTGGTAAATGGAGCATAAAGTTTGGGAAAGTGGAAAATTGTCCATTTTGACGGAAAAAAAAGGATATTATCTAAATGGTGAGAGATTACAGAGCTGTGAGATGCAGAGGGATCTGGGTATCCTAGTGCATGCATCACAGAAGGTTAGTCTGCAGATATAACACATAACCAGGAAAGCTCATAGAATGTTATGGTTTAGTGTGAGGGCAATAGAATGTAAAAAGAGGAGGCCATGTTTCAGTTATACAGGACATTGATGAGACCCTATATGGAGCATTGTGTACAGTACTGGCCACTGTACTTACTGAGGGGCATTAATGCATTGGAATCTGTTTGGAGAAGCTTTACTAGCCTCACACCTAGAATGAGCAAATTGCCTCCTGAGGAAAGATCGGACAGACTGGGCCCGAATCCCGTGGAGTTTGTAAGAGCCAAGAGTGACTGAACTGAAACATCCTGAGGGGAGTTGACCAGGTGGATGCGGAAAGAATGTTTTCTCTTGTGGGACAATCCAGAACTAGGGGTCACACAGTTTATAAATAAGGGGGTGCCCATTTAAGACAGAGATGAGGAAAAAATCTTCTCTTGGACAGTTTGGAACTCCCTTCCTCTAAAGGCAATGGATGCAGAATTATTAAATATTTTTAAGGCAGAGGGAGCTGGATTCCTGATTCCTAAGGGGATGAAAAATTATCAGGGATAAGCAGGAATATAGAGTTGAGGCTAGAGTCAGATCAGCCATGACCTTATGGCATGATGGAGCATGTTTGAAGGGCTGACTGAGACCAGTCTTATTCCTTGTTTTGTATGTTCAGCTGTTCCTTGGTGAGATTGCTGAAGATAATACTAAATGATATCCCTTGTTCTTGACGTTTCTGTGCTGCTGCTGGGCTGGGCTGAGACATTCAGGATGATTGCGTATGTTCCAGCTCAGTAACTGCTCTGGGATTCAGGAGAGTTGGGAGCAGCCAGTGTCTACAGATCAACCCCTGGCAATGCAGGCCAATCCCTTCCCCCACAATGCTCAGCAGTGAGTGCCACAACTGTGTTTACAGCCCCCGTGGTCTTACTTGTTCAGGTGCAGAGTCACACCTTTCACAGCAACTAGATCCTGGGATAATGACCCGTCCCTGCAAAAAGACAGAGAGATTTGTGCCGATGCTTTGGGAATGCCAATTTCCCTGGGCTTGGTGAGTTCAGGTGTATAGCATTGGTGCCTGGAGATTTGTCCATGGCAACTGAGTCATTCGCTTTGCCCAGCTCCTTCACTGTGGGTCCAGTGTCAGGGTCTGCCTAGACATTTCCTCATTCTATTGGGCCTTTGCATGTAACTTGTAATGTATTTTTGGTGGTACAGACTCGATGGGCTGAAGGGCCTGTTCTGTGTAGTATGACTCTCAGGCAGGTGAGCTTTATAGGGTGCCTAGTGTTTCCTTAATGATTGATGTTGCTCCTGGAATCCAACCCAACGTTGCGTTCCTTCATTTCCCCAAGCCTTTACTGCAATGGGATGACCCTTTGAACCACATAATCATCGAAACTGGGAATGGTTACTGCACAGAATGGAGAACATTCATCCCATCATCTCTTGCCTACTTGCTACTAGACAATGTCAGCATCTCCCTTCCCCACCCTTTCCTCACAGCCCTGAGATTACTTTCCCTTCAGGTTCTATTCCAATTCCATCATGAAACCACAGATTATATCTGACTCCCCCACACTCAGACAGCGCCTGCTAGATCCTAACCTCTCGCTGGAATAAAAGGGCTTTTCTAATGTTGCCATTGATTCTTGTGCCACTTTATATTGTTGGCCTTCAGTCGAGACTTCTCTGCCAATGGGAACTGTTTCTATCTAACTATCTATGTTCAGATTCCTTTGTGCTTTTGAGTAAATCTCTCTACAATCTGCTCTTGGCTCAGACCCACTCTCTCTAACCTGTCCGTGTCGCTGAACTTTCCCATCCAGGGGACAATTTTGAAAAACCTTGTCTCTGACAACTTCATATCCTTTGTGAAACATGTGTGTCTAAGATTAAATACAATGGTCTAAGGCTGAAACAGTGTTTTAGAACAGACTTAGCAGAGCAGCCTTTCTTTAGTCCTCCTGAAGTCTATTTAGACAGTCCAAGATGTCTCATAAACCACTTCCTCAATCTGGCTCAACACCTTTAATAAGATTTACTATATGTACACCTTGCTAATCTCTTCCTGCACCTTCTTTAGAATTAGCCCCTTCATTTCATGTTCCGTCCTTTAACTTTTCTGACCAACACAGACTACTCTGGGATTAAGAGTCTAATGATGACCATGAATTCATTGTCAACTGGCAGAAAGACCCATCTGGTTCACTAATGTCCTTTAGAGAAGGAAGCTGGCCTACATGTGACTCCAGACCCACAGCAATGTGGTTGACTGTAAGCTGACCTCTGGGCAATTAGGGATGAGGGAATAAATACTGCCTCGTCGGCAACACCCTTGTCCCATGAAAACATTTTTAAAAATGCTTCTCTGCATTGAAGCTTTGATTGAAAATTCTCACCCTGATTTTCAAATTGGCCCACATCCCCATTGCTCCTTATCACTGCGATGTCTTCCAGCCCCACAACTCTCTGAGATATCAAAAACAAACAAACACTGCTGAATACTAGCACTGCAGAAATCACTGGAATTGAAATGCTAACTCTCTTTCTCTCTCCACAGATGCTGCCAGACCTGCTGAGTTTCTCCAGCACATTTTGATTTTGTTTTTCTCTGATGTCCAGCATCCCCAGTCTTTTTTATCCTGAAATGTGACTGTACTCGTCTAACTCTGGACTTTTCTATATTCCAATTCTAACTGCTCCACCAGCATTTGCTCTGCTTCAGTTTCCTGGGCTTCAATCCTGGGAATGGAATCACTCCTTACATCACCCTCAGATATTTCTGAAAACGACCTCTTCACTCAGGACATTTTTCATCGAACCCAATAACTCCTTTGTCGGCCAGTGTGACAGATTTTTTGAAAACGTTCCCGTGAAATACCTTGTAGATTGAAAGGTGCTACAGAAATATAAGTTGTTTCTGCTGCTCCACTTAAACTGCCTCATGTCCACCCATCCCCCCTACACTTTCTATTCCTCTCAAAGTCTATCGCTGTCCTCCTCATAATTCATAACATTTTATTGAATGGCTTTTGAAAACCTACATACACCATGACGACTCTTATCAACCCTGTATGATCCCTGCTGATGGGAATGCTAAGGGATAATTCGGATCTCAGAATCAAACCTGATTTGATAAATTGGGAGATTTATTTGGTCGCAATGATGGGCAGTAATTAAAAATAATTCACATCAGGTTGCCAATTTTTTTTAGCAAAAAAACACAAGTTTATTTTTTAAAAGCAAAAAGAAAACAAAAATAATGACAATTTAGAAAGATCTTAAGATAAACAACAAAAGGTAAGTTCCAACCCATTTCCGAACCTTCACAGTCACTCAGTCCCAGTGAGCTATCAGTCCTGCACTATCTCTTTAATTTCTGACTCTGATAACTCCAGTCCTTCTCCTTGGACTGCCAGGTCAGCTTCAGACTAGTTTTCAGCTCTGAATGCCCGGATAGATCTTTTTAATTAGGGAGACAGGGGTGCAGTGGTCATGTCACTGGACTAATAAAACTAGGCTAAAGATCTGGGCAGGGATGTGAAGCCCATCATGGCAGATGGAGAAATTTGAATTCATTAAAAATCTTGAATTAAAAACCAGCTTAAGGATGAGCATGCAACCACTGTCGATTGTTGTAAACCCCAATTCGATTCACTAGTTTCCTTTCGAGAAGGGAATTTTCCACCTTATTTGGTTTGGTCTTACATGTAACTCTAGACCACAGCAACGTGACAGGATTTTTGCTATCCTGTGGGAAATTAGGGTTCACAGTAAATGCTGACTTAGACAGTGAATGAATAAAACATCTGACAACACAGAGGTTTCTACAAATGGTGAGCCAGAGACTTTTCCTTTCATTCCTCCCAGTGATGGGACCTTTGCAGGATAAGCTAGCATTTTACACCCATCCAAAGAGCTCTTGGGGAGGAGATGGTGAGCTGCCTTATAACTATTGAACCATACAAAAGTTACAGCATGAAAACAGTCCATTTAGCCTCTTGACCACGTGTTTGAGAACATTGTAGGTAACACCCTCCATCACTTTGATAATAACCAAGAATAGATTGATGGGGCAGTAGATAGCCTGGTTGGATTTGCCCTGCTTTTTGTGTACAGGGTATATCTGGGCAATTTTCAACTTTCTCAGGTAGATCCCAGTGTTGTAACTGTACTGGAACAGCTTGGCTCAAGGAGTGACAAGTCTGGAGCACAAGTCTTCAGCACTATTGCTGGGAAGCTGTCAGGACCCGTTGCCTTTGCAGTTATCTATAAACCTCTAGAAGCTAAAACCCTGCCTTTCACCTGGGTAATTCTCTTCCCAACTCACAATAACTGTGGCCCCTGACATCTGTTTCCCTGCAGGTCATAAGAATTCACCAAAAATTACATTCAGTAATTAATTCCCCAAGTAGTTTTTTTTTACAACATATAGTTAAGTGATGTACTTTCATCAAAATGATATTTGAACACACTGATCAAAAATGACTTTCTGATCTTGTAAAAACAAAGCAAATAGTCTTCACAGAGCTGAAGCACAAAGCAATTTTACCTTGACCTTTGAATCCAAAATTGTAACAATATTCAGTAAACACATAAAATAAATAATGTATGAGCCTGCAAATAATAACAAAATAATGTAAACTGACATTACCTCAGATGCTCATTGTTGCTTTTCATTGTGTTCCACACACCTTCAAATAGGCTTAACGTCAATGTTTTGTGTGAAACATTTTGGAATGTTTTGCTATGTAAGAGTGTTATACAAATTCAACAAAATGTATGGGGTTCCCTGATTTACAAACGTCCAACTTATGAACACTCCTACTTATAATCACAATCCCATATCGGGCTGTAATTTTAACAACCTGACACACAAACATTTTTTGCGCTTACGGACGGTTCCTTTATACTGTTCTACATTATGGTCCGACTTGCGTACAAATCAACTTGTGAACAGACTGTAGGACAGGACCCATTCACAACCCAGTGATTGCCTGGATATATAGAGAGATATATTCTGTCTCTGTTTGCTTTCCCCGACTTGCTTCATTCTTCCTTGGATTTCTCTTTGTGTCTCTACCGATGCCTCAGTTGTTTGTCTGAGAAACTTGGACAAAGCCAAGCATCCTCACTAAGGATAACAAAGGGCTGTCTGCTGGGTAATTTGATGACAGTGACACTTGGAGCTGTCTCAGTCTCCCCTTTCAGGATGGCCATCTGCTGTCCCTAAGGTGAATGCCTGACAAGAGCATGCCCTGTTTTGTTTGTACACATTCCCACACAGCCCAAAAATTCACAGTACTCCTCCTTGGGAAGTGGTTTCAGCTGAGGACAATGCTCCTGCTCACCTGGGAGAGCCCGTCCTGGATAATTTTGCAAATTCAACCAAAGAAATCAGACTTCCTTCCCGAACATGCCTCTCTGTAGCAACTCACACTACCTCAGAATATCCCAATGAGCTCTACAGTCTATGAAATACTGTTGGGGTTGTACTTAGTATGATGTTATTACGCTTTATTCTGAAAGAGAAACGTGGAAAACAGGAGCAGGAGCAGGCCATTTGGCCCAAGAAGCCTGCTTCACCATTATATAATCGTGGCTGATCACCCAACTCAGTCACCTGCTCCCACTTTTATCCTTTAGTTCTATTAGTCCTAAGGCCTATATCTAACTCTTTCTTGAAAACATTCAGAGTTTGGCCTCAGCTGCCCTTTGTGACAGAGAATTCCACAGGCTCACCACTCTCTGGATGAAGAAATTTCTCCTCATCTCAGTCCTAAATGGCCTTAAATTGAGACAGCTGGTTCTGGACTCCCTGGTCTCTAGCGATATCCTTCCTGTATTCACCCAGAGCAGTCATAGAGTCATACAGCACAGAAACAGACCCTTCAGTCCAACCAGTCAGTGCCAAACATCATCCCAAACTAAACGAGTCCCACCAGCCTGCTCCTGGCCCATATCGCTTCAAGCCTTTCCTATTCATGGAGCTATCCAAATGTCCTTTAAACGTTGCACTTGTATCCACATTGGCCACTTCCTCAGGAAGTACATTGCACACACGAACCACTCTCTGTGTAAAAAAAGTTAACCTTCATTTCTTTTTTAAATGTCTCTTCTCTCACTTTAAAAATGTGCCCCTGGTACTGACATCCCCCATCCAAGAGAAAAGACAAACGCCATTAACTCTACTGAGACCTCTCGTTATTTTATAAACTGCTGCCAGATCACTTCCCAGCCTCCTACATTCCATTGAAAAAGATCTCAGTCCATCTAGCCATTTTTTAATTGCTCAAACCTTCCACACCTGGCAACGCCCTGGTAAATCTCTTCTGAACCCTCCCCAGCTTCTCAATATCCTTCCTATAACTGCATGACCAGAACTGGATGGTATGGTAGCACAATAGTTAGATTAAATTACTTAGATCAGATTCCCTACAGTGTGGAAACAGGCCCTTCGGCCCAACAGGTCCACACTGCCCCTTGGAGCATCCCGCCCAGACCCATCCACCTATAACCCACACACCCCTGAACCCTATAGGCACTTTGACATTGGCCAATCCACCTAGCCTGTACATCTTTGGACTGTGGGAGGAAACCAGAGCACCAGGAGGAAACCCACGCAGACACGGGGAGAATGTGCAAACTCCACACAGACCGTCGCCCGAGGTGGGATTGAACCCGGGTCCCTGGTGCTGTGAGGTTGCAGTGCTAACCACTGAGCCACTGTACTCCCCGTAGCACTGCAGCCTCACAGCACCAGGGACCAAGGTTTGATTCCACCTTCGGGCGACTGTCTGTGTGGAGTTTGCACATTCTCCTCGTGTCTACGTGGATCCCCTCCGGGTGCTCTGGTTTCCTCCCACAGTCCAAAGATGTGCAGGCTAGGTGAATTGGCCATGCTAAATTGCCTATTGTGTCCAGGGATGTGTAAGTTAGATGGTTATAGGGGGATGGGTCTGGGTGGGATGGTCTGAGTTTCGGTGTGGGCTTGTTGGGCCGAAGGGCCTGTTTCCGCACTGTAGGGATTCTATGATTCTATGGGCATAGTATTCCAGAAGAGGCCTTATCACCATCCTCATAATGTCCCAACTCCAATACACTCAAAGGACTGAGCAAAGAAGGCAAGCATGCCAAAAGCCTTTTTAATCGTCCTGTCTACATGTAATGGAAACTTCAAAGAATCATGTGACTGCACCACCAGGTCCCTCTGTTCTACAACTCCTGTCCCTTATAGGATGAGGATGTGGGTATTTCTGGCAAGCCCAGCATCCCTGTTCCCCATCCCTAATTGCCCTTAAAATCAGTGGTATGCTCAGGCTGTTTCAAAGGGTAGTTCAGAGTCAGTAATATTGCTGAGGGTCTACCAGACCATGGAAGGACAGCATATTTCCTTCTCTGATGGACTTTGGTGAACTGCAGATAACAAAGTGTGAAGCTGGATGAACACAGCAGGACAAGCAGCATCTTAGGAGCACAAAAGCTGATGTTTCGGGCCTAGACCCTTCATCAGAAAAAGGGGGATGGGGAGAGAACTCAAATAAATAGGCAGAGTGGGGGAAGTGGACTGAAAATGGATAGAGGAGAAGATGGGTGGAGAGGAGAGTATTGGTGGGGAGGTAGGGAGGGGATAGGTCAGTCCAAGGAGGAAGGACAGGTCAAGGTGTGGGATGAGGTTAGTAGGTGGGAAATGGAGGTTTGGCTTGAGGTGGGAGGAGGGGATAGGTGAGAGGAAGAACAGGTTAGGGAGGCGGGAATGAGCTGGGCTGGTTTTGGGATGCAGTGGGAGAAGGGGAGATTTTGAACTTGGTGAGATCCACATTTGATACCATTGGGCTGCAGGGTCCAAAGCGGAATATGAGTTGCTGTTCCTGCAACCTTCGGGTGGCATCATTGTGGCACTGCAGGAGGCCCATGATGGACATGTCGTCTAAGGAATGGTAGGGGAAATTAAAATGGTTTGTGACTGGGCGGTGCAGTTGTTTGTTGCGAACCGAGCGGAGGTGTTCTGCAAAGCGGTCCCCAAGCCTCTGCTTGGTTTCCCCGATGTAGAGGAAGACACACTGGGTACAATGGATACAGTATACCACATTGGCAGATGTGCAGGTGAACCTCTGCTTAATATGGAAAGTCATCTTGGGGCCTGGGATGGGGGTGAGGGAGGAGATGTGGGGGCAAGTGTAGCATTTCCTGCGGTTGCAGGGGAAGGTGCCGGGTGTGGTGGGGTTGGAGGGGAGTGTGGAGCGGACAAGGGAGTAACGGAGAGAGTGGTCTCTCCGGAAAGCAGACAGGGGTGGGGATGGAAAAATGTCTTTAGTGGTGGGGTCAGATTATAGAGGGCGGAAGTATCGGAAGATGATGCGTTGTATCTGAAGGTTGGTGGGGTGGTGTGTGAGAACGAGGGGGATCCTCTTTTGGCGGTTATTGCGGTGGTGGGGTGTGAGGGATGTGTTGTGGGAAATGCGGGAGACGCAGTCGAGGGCGTTCTCGACCACTGCGGCGGGGGATGTTGCATTCCTTGAAGAATGCGGACATCCAGAATGTACGGGAGAGGAATGCCTCAGCTTGGGATCAGATGCAGCAGAAGCAAAGAAATTGGGAATAGGGGATGGAATTTTTGCAGGAAGGTGGGTTGGTGGGAGGAGGTGTATTCTAGGTAGCTGTGGGAGTCGGTGAGATTGAAATGGATATCGGTTTCTAGCTGGTTGCCTGAGATGGAGACTGAGAGGTCCAGGAAGGTGAGGGATGTGCTGGAGATGGCCCAGGTGAACTTGAGGTTGGGGTGGAAGGTGTTGGTGAAGTGGATGAACTGTTCGAGCTCCTCATTGGGAACACGAGGCGGCGCCAATACAGTCATCAATGTAACGGAGGAAGGGGTGGGGTTTGGGGCCTGTGTAGGTGCGGAAGAGGAACTGTTCCACGTAACCTACAAAGAGGCAGGCATAGCTGGGGCCCATGTGGGTACCCATGGCCACCCACTTTGTCCCCTTGGAAGTGGGAGGAATCGAAAAAGAAGTTGTTGAGGGTGAAGATGAGTTTGGCTAGGTGGATGAGGGTGTCGGTGGAGGGGTCTGGTTGGGTCTGCGAGACAGGAAGATGCGGAGGGTTTTTACGACAATAGTATTTTCTGTGTTGAGTTTTATAGCTCCAGATTTATTAATTGAACTTAATGTACACCAGCTGCATTGAGGTTTGTGTACCAGTCCCCCTGGAATATTACCTCGGGCCTGTGCATTACTCATCCAGCTGTACTACTACAGTTCATTTATGTTTGAGAGAATGATAAGCACAAGGGGAAGGGATCATTTCTAAAACAATCTTCTGTAATAAGCCAAGTGGGTGTGTGAATAAGGAAAGGGAGAGCTTAACCATTTCAGGATTATTAACTGGAGCTGGAGGTAAAAATTGCAGAAGAAACTCAACAAGTCTGACAGCATCTGTAGAAACAAAGCAGAGTTAACATGACCCTTTCTGAAAAGTGAAGAGAGCTGGGGAAGGGTGGGATTTACACTGATGATTGAGTGGGGTGCGGGATGGTGGTGTGGGAGGGACAGAGCTTGGTGGTGGAGGCTGGAGTGCTGAAAGTCCCCAGACAGAGAGAGAGAGAGAGAGAGAGAGAGAGAGAGAGAGAGTAAAGCAGATAGGCAAACAGCGACCTCCTTCATCACATCAAACATCTCATTTGCTGCATTTGCTCCACAGCTTTACATTATCTCTGTATGCGCACAGACTGAGAAATATTTTAGCAGAAATTCTTTATACTCTGTATCGGACCCTGTGTTGTATGTATTCTGGATGTATTTAATCTGGGCAGTGTAGAGAAAGCTTTATTCTGTATTTAACCCTGTGCTGTCCCTGACCTAGGAGTGTTATTGAGGCACAGAGTAGAGGGAGGTTTACTCTGTATCTAACCCTGTTCTGTCACTGTCTTGGGAGTGTTTGATGGGGACAGTGTAGAGGGAGCTTTACTCTGTATCTGACCCCGTGCTGCCCCTGTTCTGGGAGTGTTTGTTGGGGGACAGTGTAGAGGGAGCTTTACTCTGTATCTGACCCCGTGCTGCCCCTGTTCTGGGAGTGTTTGTTGGGGGACAGTGTAGAGGGAGCTTTACTCTGTATCTGACCCCGTGCTGCCCCTGTTCTGGGAGTGCTTGATGGGGGACAGTGTAGAGGAAGCTTTACTCTGTATCTGACCCCATGCTGTTCCTGCCGTGGGAGTGTTTGACGCTGGCTGGTATTTCTTGAAACAGGAAATGCTTCCACAAAGAAAGACTGAGAGAGTGAAATATACACAGAGGGACAGGCTGGGAAAATACAATCAGGAATCAAATGTTACAGGGAAACGGCAAGAAAGTCGACATGAGGAATGTCGGATCAGCCATGACCCTACTGAATGGGAGAACAGGCTTCAGGGCCCGAATGGCCTATTCCTCCTATTCTGGAGATAGCAAGATCTGCCGATGCTGGAGTCTGAGAAAGCACAGTGTGGAACTGGAGGAACACAGCAGGCCAGGCAGCATTAGAGGCGCAAGAAAGCTGACGTTTTGGGTCAGGACCCTTCACCAAGACTGAACGAAGGGTCTAGGCCCGAAACATCTACCCTCCTGTTCCTCTGATGCTGCCTGACCTGCTGTGTTCCTCCAGCCCCACACTGTATCGACCCCTTCTCCTAATTCTTCTCAGACATTAAGATTGGTGTGGAAATTAATGGAAATGAACCAGGCAGCTGCAAAAACTTATTGTTCTTGATTCCAAAATGCAATTTGAAGATGGAGGGGTTTGATAACATGGTTTTAATCCTTATGCCTATATTGTTGCCTGCTTACATTTCACACATCCTCGTATAATGTGTTTGTAAAAATTGCTGCCTGTACCCACTCCATCCCTTGGTTTTCCGCTTGTTCTTAACTTCACTGCCTGACAGTTTATCAGTGTGAACATGCCTTCTTTGCAATTTCATCTTATTCCCTAAGGGAACTATCTGGGCCCCTCATTATCACATTAAACAAACCTGCTATAATTTCACTAAACTCAACCCCCTCCTCTGAGCAGCCAGCTGTCCACAAGCCTTTGCTACTTCCCTGGGTTGGTGCCAGCATTGGTTCCCTGAGATGCTGCTCAAATCTCTGTCTCACAATGTCTGTATGTGTGTGTGTGTGTGTGTGTGTGTGTTGTGTGTGTGTGTGTCTGTGTGTGTGTGTGTGTGTGTGCGCGTGTGTGTGTGTGCGCGTGTATGTGTGTGTGTGTGTCTGTGTGTGTGTGTCTGTGTGTGTGTCTGTCTGTGTGTGTGTGTGTGTGTGTGTGTATGTGTCTGTGTATGTGCCTTGTGTGTCTGTGTGTGTTTGTGTGTGTGTCTGTCTGTCTACCTATGTGTATGTGTGTGAGTGTGTGTGTGCGTGTGTATGTGTCTGTGTATGTGTGTCTGTGTGTGTGTGTGTGTGCGCGTGTCTGTCTGTCTGTCTATGTGTATATGTGTGAGCATGTGTGTATGTGTCTGTGTGTGTGTGTGTGTGTGTGTGTGTGTGTGTCTGTCTGTCTGTCTATGTGTATGTGTGTGAGTGAGTGTGAGTGTGTCTTACTCTGCCTCAATATCCTTCTGTCTCTGTGCAGATGCCTCTGTTGCTGCTCATGTTCTGTCTGGTTTTTTAGAAGTCTGCCTCTCTCCCTGACCTTGCCCCAAATTTCTATGATCCTCATCTCTGATTTTTCTGCCACATTTTGTAATTTCATTCATTGTCTAATCCCTGTCAATTTTGCTTCCACTTCAACTGAAAGAAAGTCAAGGCATTGGAGAAATGTTGGCATAGTCCCATATTCACAAAATCAGCAAAAGTCGAGCAGCCAAGGCCCTTTTGTCTCAAAGTGAGAGCTTTGAGATGATGTATTTTGGGAATTAAATGTAGAAAAGATGTTTCCACTCGTTGGGGAAATCATAACTTGGGGTCATAAATCTAGGAATTCATAGAAGGGGTGGGAATGTGGAATGTGCTACCACAAGGAATGTGAACAGTACAGATGGGTTTGCGAGGAAATTAGATTATTAAGTGAGGGGGAAAGGAACTGAAGGCTGTGGTGCAACATTGAAGGGAAAAAGGAAAAATAAACATCCAAAGCTCTTCATCACCAGTGCAGTAAATTAGAAGTAGTAGCATCATAATGGCAGAGGTAAGATGGAGAAGTACAGCAGAAGACTCGTGTGGAGCGTTATTGCCAGCATGGATCCCCAAACCTGTTTGTGCTGTCAACTCGCATTGGCCTGTGATTTTATCCCTTCAGGCATCTTGGATTGCCCCATTATATTCCTTTCTCTGATGATGGAGAATCCTGAAGGTGCTGGCAACAGAAGAACATATATCCACACTGTGCAGATCCCAGGTATACTCTGAATTCACTGAGATTCTAATAGACTGGGATCCTGGGTGCATTGACATTCCAGGTACACTTGGAGAAGATGTACCCAAATCCCCGATCCGGATACACTCGGAAGTCAGATGCAGAAGGAAATATTTAGAATGTTACAGAATGTGGATTGAACATCATCTGCAGCATGGGAGAAGGATGTTCATCCGTACACCCAACATCACTGACCTTAGCAGCTTCCTCCAATCATACATAACACCTTGCGCCTCCAACTGTGCTCCTTCAAGTAAGGTCATTCAACCATCTTCGTCCAGCTAAGATCCTCCAAGTCTGGTCCTCGAAATATGATCAACATTGTCCTCCAGGCATGGTCCTCCAAGCAAGATCAATGTGTTCCTCCAAGTGTGGTCCTCCAAGAATATCAACGTGGTCCTCCAAGCATGGCCCTCAAAGTTTGTTCAACATGGCCCTCCAAGTGTTATCCTCCAAGCATGATCAACATGGTCCTCCAGGCATGGCTTTCAAGCATGGTCTTCTAATTAAGGTCCTCCAAAGATATTCTACGAAGCATGGTCCCCCAAGCATGGTCCTCCAAGCACGGCCCTCTCAGCAAAACAAAGCTTTTCACTGTACCTAGGTACATGTAAACCAAATCAAAGATAACATTCTTCACTGTCCACTATACCCTAATTTTGGTGTCATCCACAAACTTACTAACCATGCCTCCTATATTCTCATCCAAACAGAGTAACAAAGAAGGCGTTTGGCACGCCAGCCTGCATTGGTCAGGGCATTGAGTTTGGGAGTCGGGACATCATGTTGCAACTGTTCAAGACATTAGTGAGACCACTTTTGGATGACTGCATACATTTCTAGTTGCCCTGCTATAAGTGTGAAGTTGTTGAACTGGAAAGGGTGCAGAAAATATTCACAAAGATGTTGCCAGGGTTGGAGGGTGTGAGCTATAGGGAGAGGCTGAATAGGCTCGGGCTATATTCCTTGGAGTGTCAGAGGCTGAGGGATGACCATATAGAGGTCTATAAAATCATGAGAGGAGTGGACAGGATAAATTGGCAAGGTCTTTTCCCCAGCGTAAGTGAGTCCTAAACTAGAGGGATAGGTTTAAGGCGAGAGGGACAACCCTTTCACACAAGAAGGTGGTGTGTGTATGGAATGAGCTGCCAGGAAGTGGTACAGGCTGGTGCAATTACAACATTTAAAAAACATTTGTACAGGTGCAAGGAAAGGAAAGGTTTCGCGGGATATGGCCCAAACACAGGAAAATAAGACTAGCTTAGTGTGGGAAACCTGGTCAGCATGGGTAAGTTGGGCTGAAGAGTCAGTTTCCGTGCTGTATGACTTTATGAATCTAACAAATAAAGAATAATGATCTAGTCAGGTTTCGTTTTGGGAGCTGGTGTTCACAAGTTGACTGTTGCAGTCGCTACATTGTGGTATTGTTATGGGGAGCAAGCGCCTTACTGGTGTTATCACTGAGTTCGTAACCCTGTAACCCAAGGTTAGAATTGTGAGGACAAATCTCACCATGGTGAAATTTACAATCAATGAAGTCTGGAATGAAAAGCTAAGCTGCATGATAAGCATGTGACTGCACCGATGGTCTGGAAAAAAACCATATAGCTTGAGAATGCCATCCTTACCTGGTCTGGTCTGCATGTGACTCCAGGCCTACAGCAATGTGGTGGACTCTTAACTGCCCTCTGGATCATTAGGGATGGGCAATAAATGCTGCCTGGTCAGCGACACCCTCATCCTATTAATGATGTTCAAAAAATCATTCTCAAACTGAGTGTCATTTCAGAAGGCAGTAAAGAGTTAAGCACATGGCTGTGGTACTGGAGTCACATGTAGGCCAGACAGGGTGAAGATGACAGATTTTCTTTCCTGAAGGCCATTAGTGAACCAGATAGGTTTTTACAATAATCAAAGAGAGCTGAATAGTCAACTTTTCAATTCCAGATTTGTGAATTAAATTTAAATTCCAAAACATGCCTTGGTGAGATTTGAACCCTTGCCCTCAGAGTATTTTCGATTAATAGCCGGGTGACATTGAGACTACACAAATAATCCTCATGAAAAGGGCGCTGTATGAGTGCCAACTCAGTCTTTCTCATTTGACTTACTGTTAAATCTATTTCCCATGCAATTTTAAAAGCTGCTTCAAGGAATCTCGTCTCTGAATATTGCATATTTCAGCTTGATTTTATGTGCAGAGATTTGGGATTTTTTTAACTTTGTTAAGATGTTCTACAGAGCTCCAAGTATAATCCATTGAAATATAATGAATGTACAGCACAGAAACAGGCCATTCAGCCCCACTGATCCATGCTGATGTTCATGCTTCCTATGATCCTCTTCCGTTTCCTTATCATGATAATATATTGAGTTTTGAGAAGATTTGTAGCTCAGGTTGAGGTTCTGGACGTGAGTTTGCTCGCTGAGCTGGAAGGTTAGCTTTCAGACGTCTGGTCTGGTCTGCATGTCCTATTTATAAATAGAAAGCGGGACATAACACCAGCGCTTCGTCGGAGGCTCACTGATGATGTTACCTAGAATGGTGACGAAACGTCTGAAAACTAACCTTCCAGCTCAGTGAGCAAACTCGCATCCATGATAATATATTTTGTGTGGTTTGGTGTCATATGTAGTTATATACTGGTTCTGGGACAAGCCTTGGGCACTTTATTATATTATGGACTCTATATAAATGCATGTTACTGTTGTTGTTAGTCCTCTGCTTTCTGATTGCGAATTGTGTTTGTCCAGCTTCCCCTCAGATGCATCCATGTTGTTCACTTCAGCCAGACTCTGTGTTAGAGGTCTTTGTTAAAAAAAATTACCTGAGAAATCTACGACATTTATAAAATGCAGTGAGGGCTAGAGTAAACATTAAGAAACTAATAACGCACAAGCTTATCAACATTGACCCTCAGGAAATAAGAAATTGATGCCTTAGGTTTCAATTTAAAAGTTTCTTCCATCAAATCAGTCATAAATAACAGACAAACAATTTCATTTCAATTTACTGCCAGAGGAATTGCACCAGTTTTTCCTTGCATTGTAAAAATGTCTGTGTTTTTAGCAGTTGCTTGGCTTGTGATAAATCAGTTCGATTTGTGTCCATAAGTGAGTGAGGCTGTTGTTCTAAGCCGTGTCGAGGGTCAGTGTAGAGATCTCCTGTTCGAACTCGCAGAGTCTGGGGTCTGAGTGCACAATACTCTGACATTACCGGTTATGGCATCCAATGCTTCCGCTTGGATTTGCTTCTGCTTAATACACGGGGCAGCAGATACACTGGAGCACCACTCTCTGCGAGTTCCCCTTCAAGCCACTCACAATGCCAACCTGAAAATACATTGCTGTTCACGCTTGGTGATGGATTTTGAAATTCCCTAACCCAAGTGCTTCTGCACCCTCATCACTTTCAGTGCATTCTCAAAGCATCAGTCAATGCTGAGGGGGTGCGATGCTTGGTAATGAGCAAGACATTTACGAGCCTATGTTAGACCTGATGGAGTCAATGTCTGAGGACTTCCAGGGTAATTCCTTCCCAACTGTATATCACTGTGACACTCTCTTTACTGGGTCTGTTCTGCTGCTGGTGCTGAACGTCCCGGAGATGGTAAAGTCACTGTGATGTATAACTACATCAGGCTGTTGTTTGACCGGTCTGTGATGCAGCTCTCCCAGTTTCGGCACTGACCCCCAGATGTTCCTAAGGAAGACTTTACTGGGTCAGTAGGGCCGTTTCTGCTATTATCACTCCTGCGGCATAGGCACTAGATTGAAAAAACTAATGTTGAACTCGTCTTTTTGTGCACTTTCTCTGCAGCTCTGTTCTATCACCCCATGATCTTTGATTGCTATGATCTGCCTGTATTGCATGCAAAGCAAAACTTTTCACTGTACTAAGGTACATATGACAATAATAAATCAAAATCAGGTTGACTGTTTGGTTTCATTTTTTAACCTTTATACCAAGTGTGTGACTTGTGAGGGGCCAGTTCACAGGGCAGTTAAGAGTCAAGCATGTTGCTGTGGGTCTGAAGTTATATGTTAGGGCCAGGCCAGCAGCAACTACAATGGTTTGCTGGCCGGGATCTTGAAGAGCATTTTAGCCATTTGGCTAAGGCTCAGCTTTGTTTTAAGATTTTGCTGTGGGTTGACCGAGAGTCCCTTTGCCTAGGACATGCCCTGCCTGAAGTTCTGTGATTGCCTACGCTCAGGAGGTGTTCCCCAGGCTCAGTCGGACAGCTGAGGGTATCCACTTCCATTGGGACGCCCTGTAGCCCCCATGCTCCACTTGCTGCATTTTCTATTGACAAAGCCAGTTGTGGGGTCTGTTTGAGTCCAGCTGGGCTTCAGCTAGTAGGTGCTTCTGCATCATTAATCCCACATACCAAACGGTCTCTCAGCATGTCATTAATGGTAACCCAAAGTCACATGCCTCTGCCAGTCATCTTAACCTCATCAAAGGCCCTGATACAGACTTCCCTGATTCACAAACTGCAGTATAAAAACCAATATTGTCTCAGAATTAGGGGAGGTTTGGGATCGTATTATTCCTTAACCAACTCCATCAACTCTTGGAAGGTTTTAGTGACTGGTGCTTCTGGGAAAGTTAGGCTCCTAATAACCAAAAAAGCTGAGGGCCCTCAAGCAGTCAGGAGGATTACTTGGGTTCTTTCCATTGCCCCAAAGTCATTTACCCAGAAAAACTATCACATCCTTTCCACATACTGGGTCCAGCCTTCAACAGCAGAACCGAATGAGTCAGGCTTCCCAGATAAAGACATGTTTCCAGAAATGCTTACCCCCAACTCAAAGGCTACTGCTGCAAGCACATGTTCTCCAGAAGAGTACTATTTTCTCCCATTGCCACTGAAATAACTGCAAAGAGGCCAGTCACCAAGCCACCACTATTCATGTGCTCAGTACATAGGCTCAAACCAGTTACAGCCAGACCCTAGAATAATGAGACTCTCTGAATCTCCTGGTTTATTTTACATGTGGACAGAATATGGGCTTTGACCAGCCAGTTTACAGCTAGTCCCGAGAATGAGGAAATTCTATATGTCCTGATTATATCTGTCAGCCAGGGTTCCCTGATTGGCCTAGGTTCACAGCCCCATTCAAAGATCTCATAGTCAATGAAGTCAACCAGGCTTTCATTCTAATCAACACACATCTGATTCCAATTTCTCCCTCTCAAACTGCAGGGTGAATTCCATCACTGCCCTCTGAGAGGTTTCCTTCACCTGAGGCTCTCTAATCATGCCTGCCTCATTACTCATCACCAAAGCCAGAATTGCCTATTCCCTGGTGGTCTCCACCACAAGCTTCTCCAAGAAGCCAACTCATACTTATTTCACAAATTCCTTTTCTTGAGATCTGCTCCCAACCAGAATTTCCATGTCACCTGCACATTGAAGTCCCCCATGATTATTGTAATAGTGCCTTTCTCACATGCCTTTTCTATCTCCTCATTTATTTTCTACCCCATGACTAGGAGGCCTGTACATTGTTCCCATCGGTGCCATCTTTTCTCTGTCACTCTTCAACTCTAGCCACACAGATTCTATGTCTTCTGTCCCTGCCACATGTCTTGCTATTGCTTTGATATAATTTCTCATAAACAAGTCAACCATCTCTGCCCACAACTGCTGACATGGATGGACTATGCCCCATAGTCCTGAGGGAGACGGCTGAGGGGATTGTAGAGGCATTGCTGGTGATCTTTCAGGAATTACCAGAGCCAGGGAGGGTCCCAGAGGACTCATGTAAGCCCCCTGTTTAAGAGGGGAGGGAGGCAAAAGGCAGGAGCCTACAAGTTCGTTAGCCTGGCCTCAGTCGCTGGTAAGATTTAAGAGTCCCATTACTAGTGATGAAAATACGGAGTACTTGGAAGAGCATGTTAAAATAAGGCTGAGTCAGCATGGTTTCATGAAGGCAGGGGCTGAGTCTGACAAATCAGTTAGAATTCTTTGAGAAAGAAACAAGCAAATTAGGCAGAGGAGGACGTGATCTATTTGGATTTCCAGAAGGCCTTTGAAAAGGTGCCAGTCACAAGGCTGCCAAATAAGATAAGAGCCCATGGTGTTAGGGGCAAGGTGCTGACATAGACAGAGGATTGGCTGATTGGCAGAAGGCAGAGAGAAGGGGTGAAGGGTCATTTTCAGGATGGCAGTTTGTGACTAGTGGCGTTCCACAGTGGTCCATGCTGGGATCGCAACTTTTCATGTTGTACATTAATGATCTGGATGAAGGAACTGAGGGCATTATTGTCAAGTTTGCAGATGACACAAAGATAGTTGGAGAGTCAGGCAGCGTTGAGGAAGTAGGGAGGCCACAGGAGGATTTGGACAGAGAGGGGGCAAAGAAGTGGCAGATGGAATACGACGTAGGCATGTGTGAAGTTTGCACTTTGGTACAATGAATAGAGTATAGCTATCTTCTAAATAGGGAAAGGCTTTGGGAATCTGAAGCATAAAGGGACTTGGTGGTCCTGGTTCAGGGTTCTCTTAAGGTTAACATGTAGGTTCAGTCGGCAGTTAGGTGGGCAGAGGCGATGTTAGCATTCATTTCAAAAGGGCAAGAATACATGAGCAGAGCTGTACTGCTGAGGTTGTATAACCTCTGGTCAGACTGCATTGGGAATATTGAAAACAGTTTTGTACCCCATATCAAAGGAAGCATGTACTGGCCTTGGAGGGGGCACAGGAGACTGATCTTGGACATGATGGGCTTGTCATATGAAGAGCATTTGAGGACTCTGGGTATGTACTTTATGGAGTTTAGAAGGATAAGGGGGTTCTGATTCAAACTTACAGAATGCTGAAAGGCCTCGGAAGAATGGACATGGGGAAGATGTTTCCATGAGTAGGAGCAATGAGAACACAAGGGTACAAGCCCAGAGTGAAGGGACCACACTTTAGGACTGAGGTGAGGAGGAATTTCTTCAGCCAGAAGGTGGTGAATTTGTGGGATTCATTGTCTCAGAGTGCCGTGGAGAGCAAGGTATTCAATGGATTTAAGACAGGCATAGATAGGTTCTTGATTGGTAAATGGATAAAGGGTTATGGGGAGAAGACAGGAGAATGGGGTTGAGAAACAAACCAGCCATGATCGAATGGTGGAGCAGTTTTGATGGGCTGAATGGCCTGTTTCAGGCCCTACATCTGATGGGTGTATGGGCCTTATGAGGCTCTGTATTACTAGTCCAGTCAGATTTCCACTACAACACCAGCTCCCTGCTGTCCCAGCTTTCTTTCCGAGTATGATAAGTCCCATTCAATGATATCCAACCAGCTGATTTGTCCTGGTACTGAGTGAGGGCTCTTGTAAAAGAATTTCACCAGCTGTGAGGTGCTGCAGGATGATCTGAGATCTTAAGACATGCTGAAAAAAAATTACACCTTCCTTCTTTGATTGCTCTTGCTTCAAGACTTGCTCTGTTTTCACTTGTCAGAAATAAAAAAAATCTTGTCACTCAGCTTGTTGTCCTTGACAGAGCTTGTTAAATCGTCAGGCGAGGCCAGGAGAGCAGATACTTTCTTATTCTGCAAGTGTAGCATGGGACCAGGAACAATCAGTCACACACCTTGATGCAGTTTTTATTGATGTGATACTTGAGGAGCTAATGCAAACCTGTGCAAGTAGCCAGCGCCTGAGGCAGCCAACTTTTAGCTCAGTGTAGCCATGTCTGGTTTGTGTAGCCTAACGCTTCAGTAGTGTTACTTTTATCAGGTAAGGGCCATTTAACATACAATAGTGTCAGATTTCAAACTGCTCCACTGAGGCTTGGATGCACTGCGTTATTTGTTCCGTATTAGCTCTACTTCTGAAGAAGGGTCTAGGTCCGAAACATCAGCCTTCCTGCTCCTCTGATGCTGCTTGACCTGCTGTGTTCATCCAGCTCCACACCACGTTATCTTTAGTTGTTATCTGGTTAATGACCTGATCTGGAGCTTGAGTGTCCCAGAAGCCCAGGTGTGAAACCAATCTTCCGAGCTTTTCTGAAGACAGGGCCCAACCTGAAATGTCAGCTTTCCTGCTCCTCTGATGCTGCTTGGCCTGTTGTGTTCATCCAGCTACACACCATGTTATCTCCAAGCTGTGATCCTGGCCAGTGAGAGACCTGCAGTCAGTGAATTCTCATTGAACAATCGTGATTATCTTGGCTGTTCTTTCAACACTGGAACTTAAATGCACACACATAACTGGCTCCTTGTTTGACATGAAGCCTTTCCTTCCTGCCCCATCCCAACCTGATACTTTTTTAGGAATATCCCCCATCGTGTTCACTGAGAACTATTTACACCCCTCGACAGGACACAACAATCATTTGAATACCTCATGATTTGTCACCCCCATCTCCAGCCTTCAAACCCAACCCCAGTATTCCTCTCTTTTAATGGTTCACATCTACTCGATCTCTTCTGTAAACCTTCCTGTGCACAGCTCTCTGTGTGACTCCAACCCTCCCAACAGGCTGTGGTGGGACTACACACCAAGAGAGAGAGGATTACCTCTGGTCAGGGAATTGAGAGAATGGTGGCTATTCAGTTCAGATGGACACAAGGTCTGTAGATCAGAGGGTAATGAATCATTGGAACTCTCTAATCCAGGGAACATTAGACCGAGGTGGACCAAATGTTAATTTCTTGGGAGCATGGATAGTGGGCAGGAAGGTGGAGTTAGTGGCTGAAGACTAGCCAGGACCATACAGAATCACAGCTAGTTTTGGGGGTCTGACCGTTTTATCTATCACCTCAGTCTTAGGTCCCACATCCTCCACTGCACTGCGATAAAATTGAGATTCATCAGCAATATTTCCCCTCAAACTCAGCCACTCTGCCACATGCAAAACTCTTTTGAGAGAGTTATAGAGCTGTAAGAGATTATGAGGCTTGGCAGGGGCTGAAGGCATGGAGGGTTGACCAGAAATTTCTGTATTCAAATCAGATTTCCAAGTCTTGTCATATTATGTGGAGGAAGCTTTACTCTTCATTTAACCCTGTGTTGTCGCTGTCCTGCAAGTGTTTGGTGGGACAGTCAGTACTGAAATTGTGTCAAGGCACGTTCTCATTTCTGAGATACCTCACACTGATGAAGAAGAGATTTTGATTCTGTTTCCTTGCCTCCACAGATACTGCCAGACCTGCTCAGTATTTTCAGTGTTCTTATTTAGATTTCAGTTTCCAGTATCCTCAGGATTTTGTTTTTGTGTTTTGAGGCATAGTGGTCTGGTCTGACACTGTGTTTGTGGCAGTTATCATTGATGTGAAATACATTTCTGATGCAACCCTGCGTTAGGCTTGCTGGGTTTGCTGCAGGTTTGGAACAGGAGAGTAAGCCAACACTGTTGGAGCACCAACCTAGATGTTGTGTCATTTACCTGGAATTTAACTGGAATCTACAGACATGAGGTTGAGGTAATGAGTGAGAACGAGGAGTTGAAGTAAGTTATTATTAGCAAGAAGGTTCCTGAAAGGTGACCAGTTCTCAGGGCCTGATAGTTTACATCCTGGAGCATTAAGGACGTGGCTGTGGAGCTAGTCAGCATCTTGGTGATAATCTTCCAAAATTCTATCGATTCTGGAATTATTCCTGTGGATTGGAAGCTGCAAATATTACTGCACTGTTTGAGTAGGGAGTGCGAGAGAAAACTAGGAATTACAGGCATCAGTAGGAAGGAAAATGATACAATCTTTTTGATTTGATGTGATTTTTTACTGTCACTGAGGTGCAGTGACAAATGTAAAAACATTATCAATGACCCCTTGGACAGAGTCAGCATGGGTTTGTGAATGGGACATTGCATAAACTTGGAGTTTTTTGAGGATGTTACTAACAAGGTTAATGAAAGGGTAATGATGGATGTGGTACATTTGGATTTTCGGTAGGCCGTCCACTTGCAACACACTAGTTAGAAAGACTAAATCACATGGGATAGGGGTGATGTACTGACATGGGTTAATGATTGGCTAATAGAAAACAAACTGTTGGATCAAATGGCCCTTTCTCATGTTGGCATGCTGTGACTAGTGCGTTACTGTAAGGATTAATTCTTAAGCTCCAACTGTTCACAATATGTAGCAATGATTTTGGGGAGTGGATCTAATGTAATGTTCCCAAATTTGGAGATGATACAAAGCTAAGCGGGAATGTGCATTGTGATGAAGATGTAAAGCAGCTTCAGGAAGATTTGGACAGGATTAGTGAATGTGTAGGAACATCGCTGATGGAATATAATGTGGAAAGAAGGTAAAGTTATTGACTTTGGTAAGAGAAACAGATGTACAGAGTGTTTCTTTAATGGGAAGAAGTTGGAAAATGTAAACATATAAAGAGAACGAGGTGTCCCTTGTCGTTGGGTTACTGGAAGCCAAGGTACGGGTGCAGCAAGCTGTTATTGATTGATCGATTGATTTGATTGTCAAGTGTACCGAAATACAGTGACAAGCTTTGTTTACAAACGGCACAGGCAGATCACAGCAAGCAAACGGTGTACAGATCAAAAAAACGTAGAGGCGTACAGGATACATTGCAAGTTACATTATTTGTGACTAAAGTCCATTCAACAGTCTGATAATGGCCAGGAAGATGCTGCTCCTGACCCTGTTCATGCGTGTGTTTCGGCTTCTGTATCTTCTACCTGATTAAAGAAGTTGTAGGAGATCATTACCAGGGTGTGTTGGGTCTTATATGATGTTGGTCGCCTTTAAGTGGCAGTGAGTTGTGTAAATGGAGTCCATGGATGGAGGGTTGGCTTCTATAATGGTCTGGGTTGTCCACATCACCTTCTGTAGTTTCTTACGGTCCTGGGCAGAGCAGTTACCATACCAGGCCATTATGCACCCGGACAGTTTGCTTTCAACAGTGCATCTGTAGAAGTTGGTGAGGGACCTTATAGACATGGATAATTTCCTGAACCACCTGTGGAAGAAGTGGGCATTGTTGTACCTTCTTGACTGTTGTGTTTACGTGGGAATTCCAGGACAGGCCATTGGTTAGCGTCACTCCGAGTTACTTGATGGTCTCCACCCTGTCAACCTCAGTCCCGTTGATGTAGATGGGGGTGTGTTCTCCTCCTTTCTGTCTGAAGTTGATGATCAGTTCTTTAGATTTGCCTACGATGAGAGGCAGATTGTTTCCATTGCATTATATCACCAAGACCTCTATCTCCCGTCTGTATTTTAAATCATCGTTGTTAGATATCCGTTCCAAAATGGCACTGTCGTCAGCGACCTTGTAGATGGCATTCATTCATAATTTGGCAACACAGTCGCAGATGTACAGGGAGTACAGCAGGGGGCTAAAGATGGATCTTTGGGGACCTCCAGTGTTGAGTGTGGCTGTGGAGGAGGTCCAATTGTCTATGCTCACTGACTGTGGCCTGATTAGGAAGGATAATTGAATATTAGCATTTATTGCAAGAGCATTTGAGTGCAGGAGCAGTGATGTCTTGCTATAAATGTCTGGGAGCTTGGTTAGATCACATCTGGAGTACTGTGTGCATTTTTGTCTGTTTACTTCAGGAAAGATATTTTTGCAATTAGAGGGAGTGCAACATATGTCGTTGGCACTTGTTTCCAGGATGGTGGGACTATCCTACGATGAGAGATTGGGCTCACTGAACGTGTATTCTTTACAGGGTTTCAAAGAATGAGAGGTGATCTCCTTGAAACGGACAAAATACTTGCAGACAGAATGAATGCAGGTAATAAAATGTGAGGCTGGATGAACACAGCAGGCCAAGCAGCATCTCAGGAGCACAAAAGCTGACGTTTCGGGCCTAGACCCTTCATCAGAGAGGGGGATGGGGTGAGGGTTCTGGAATAAATAGGGAGAGAGGGGGAGGTGGACCGAAGATGGAGAGAAAAGAAGATAGGTGGAGAGAGTATAGGTGGGGAGGTGGGGAGGGGATAGGTCAGTCCAGGGAAGACGGACAGGTCAAGGAGGTGGGATGAGGTTAGTAGGTAGGAGATGGGGGTGCAGCTTGGGGTGGGAGGAAGGGATGGGTGAGAGAAAGGACAGGTTAGGGAGGCAGAGACAGGTTGGACTGGTTTTGGGATGCAGTGGGTGGAGGGGAAGAGCTGGGCTGGTTGTGTGGTGCAGTGGGGGGAGGGTACAAACTGGGCTGGTTTAGGGATGCGGTGGGGGAAGGGGAGATTTTGAAGCTGGTGAAGTCCACATTGATACCATTAGGCTGCGGGGTTCCCAAGCGGAATATGAGTTGCTGTTCCTGCAACCTTCGGGTGGCATCATTGTGGCACTGCAGGAGGCCCATGATGGACATGTCATCTAAAGAATGGGAAGGGGAGTGGAAATGGTTTGCGACTGGGAGGTGCAATTTTTTGTTGCGAACCGAGCGGAGGTGTTCTGCAAAGCGGTCCCCAAGCCTCCGCTTGGTTTCCCCAATGTAGAGGAAGCCCCACCGGGTACAGTGGATGCAGTATACCACATTGGCAGATGTGCAGGTGAACCTCTGCTTAATGTGGAATGTCATCTTGGGGCCTGGGATAGGGGTGAGGGAGGAGGTGTGGGGGCAAGTGTAGCATTTCCTGCGGTTGCAGGGGAAGGTGCCGGGTGTGATGGGGTTGGAGGGCAGTGTGGAGCGAACAAGGGAGTCACGGAGAGAGTGGTCTCTCCGGAAAGCAGACAGGGGTGGGGATGGAAAAATGTCTTGGGTGGTGGGGTCGGATTGTAGATGGCGGAAGTGTCGGAGGATGATGCGGTGTATCCGGGGGTTGGTGGGGTGGTGTGTGAGAACGAGGGGGATCCTCTTTGGGCGGTTGTGGCGGGGGCAGGGTGTGAGGGATGTGTTGCGGGAAATATGGGAGATGCGGTCTTCCCTTCCCCCACCGCATCCCTAAACCAGCCCAGTTTGTACCCTCCCCCCACTGCACCACACAACCAGCCCAGCTCTTCCCCTCCACCCACTGCATCCCAAAACCAGTCCAACATGTCTCTGCCTCCCTAACCTGTTCTTCCTCTCACCCATCCCTTCCTCCCACCCCAAGCCGCACCCCCAGCTACCTACTAACCTCATCCCACCTCCTTGACCTGTCCGTCTTCCCTGGACTGACCTATCCCCTCCCTACCTCACCACCTATACTCTCTCCACCTATCTTCTTTTCTCTCCATCTTTGGTCCGCCTCCCCCTCTCTCCCTATTTATTCCAGAACCCTGTCCCCATCCCCCTCTCTGATGAAGGGTCTAGGCCCGAAACGTCAGCTTTTGTGCTCCTGAGATGCTGCTTGCCCTGCTGTGTTCATCCAGCCTCGCATTTTATTATCTTGCATTCTCCAGCATCTGCAGTTGCCACTATCTCTGATGAATGCAGGTAGGATGTTTTTTCCTGGTTGTGGAGTTTAGAACCAGGGGCACAGTTTAAAAACAAGGAGAATGTCGTGTCAGACCAAGAAACAAAAACAAAAGCAGAAATTGCTGGCGAAACTCAGCAGGTGAGTGTTTGCATTCAGGACGGTGTGAACTGCAGCCTTGGTGGGTCTCACTGGGGAGTTAAATGGTTTTGACAACTTTAGGAAGAATGGGACTTGAGTACTAGTGCTTTCTTCCAGTGAAGTTACGTGAGAGGCAATAGCCTAGTAGTATTATCCCTGCACTGTTAATCTAGAGGACCCAGAATAATGTTCTGGGGACCCGTGTTCGAATCCTGCCATGGCATGTGGTAGAAAATGAATTCAAAGAATATCTGGAATTAGCAGTCTAATGATGGCCATAAATCCATCGCCAATTGTCAGGAAAAAACCCATCTGCTCACTAATGTTTTTCGGGGCAGGGAGCTGCCATCCTTACCTGATCTGGCCTACACATGACTCCAGACCCACAGCACCGTGGTTGATTCTTAACTGCCCTCTGTGTAATTAGGGATGGGCAATAAATGCTGCCTGGTCAGCGACACCCTCAATCCAGGAATGAATGAAGAGAAAGAAAAGTTTCTGAGCCAGACCACTATTTAGCTCCCCATCCATGTCACCAAACTACAGACTATCTAGCCCCATCATTTTGCTGCCTTGTTTCCTTCATTATAGCAGTGTTGGCCTTTCAAAAAGGAGTGAACCTCTTTGAGATACTCAGAGCTGGTGAAATACACAGTACACACAGAAACTTCTCCCCAGGTGGAAGATACTACAGGTCCAATTTCAATTTCAATGCCTAGGGATGGATCTTATTTGATCTCTGGAATCCACAGCATTGGCTGATACCCAGTTACATCACCAATGCATCTCACATGCGGGTCAGGCTCAGTATCAGACTTAATGTCTAACTGTGTCTGTCTGACACCATAAGACCAAAAGACATAGGAGTGGAAGTAAGGCCATTCGGCCCATCGAGTCCACTCCACCATTTAAATCATGGCTGATGGGCATTTCAACTCCACTTCCCTGCACTCTCCCCGTAGCCCTTGATTCCTTGTGAGATCAAGAATTTATTGATCACTGCCTTGAAGACATTTAACATCCCGGCCTCCACTGCGCTCCGTGGCAATGTATTCCACAGGCCCACCACTCTCCAGCTGAAGAAATGTCTCCTCATTTCCGTTCTAATTTGACTCCCTCTGATTCTAAGGCTGTGCCCACGGGTCCTAGTCTCCCCACCAAATGGAAACAACTTCCCAGCGTCCACCCTTTCTAAGCCATGCATTATCTTGTAAGTTTCTATTCGATCTCCCCTCAATCTTCTAAACTCCAATGAATACAATCCCAGGATCCTCAGCCGTTCATCATATGTTAAACCTACCATTCCAGGGATCTTCCGTGTGAATCTCCGCTGGACACGTTCCAGGGCCAGTATGTCCTTCCTGAAGTGTGGGGCCCAAAATTGGACACAGTATTCTAAATGGGGCCTAACTAGAGCTTTATAAAGTCACAAAGACACAACCTGTTCTTATCTCTTATCCTCCTCAAGAAACATGGCAAAGATTTATTGAACCTCAAATGGTCCTTGAAGGGGGGGAGGGGGGCGACCCTGTAAAATTCCCTGCTTATGCTAGCCCACTTGCAATGTTACAGAAGAGCTGAGGGGTAAGGTTCAGTGGGCATTGGGTTGGCCCAAGGACGCTGGCCTTTAGAGAGTCATTGGCGGCAGGAAGGAAACCCCTGATGACTGGGGGAGTCCAGAACCAGAGGGTCACAGTCTAAGGGTACAGTGTAGGGCACTTCGAACTGAGATGAGGAGAAATGTCTTCACCCAGAGAGTGGTGAGTCTGTGGGATTTTAGCCCACAGAAAACAGTCAAGACCAAAACTCTGAATGTTTTCAAGAAGGAGTTACGTACAGTTATTTGAGCTAAGGAGATCAAGTAGTATGGGGAGAAAGCAGGAACAGGGGACTGAGTTAGATGATCAGCCGTGATCATATTGAATGGTGAAGCAGGATCGAAGGATCCCTGGAATGGTAGGCCTAACATACGATGAACGGCTAAGAATCCTGGGATTGTATTCATTAGAGTTTAGAAGGTTGAGGGGAGGAAGCAGGAACAGGGAACTGAGTTGGATGATCAGCGTGATCATATTGAATGGTGGAGCAGGCTTGGAGGGCCGAATGGCCTACTCCTGTTTACCATGTGTCTGTATTTCGGATCTTGAGATTTTTCAGTTGGTGGAATCTAGAATTAGGGGTCGCTGTTTCAGAATAAGGAGTTGCTTATTTATGACAGAGATGAGAGGAAATTGTTCTCATGGAGGGTTTTCGGAATATTCTTAATTAAAATGCAGTGGAATCAAAGTTTTCAAAAATCATCACCATTCCATTATTTACTCTTGATAAACAACTCAGTGAAATGGGTCCATTTATCTTTTCATAGTTAGCTTTTTTTTATTCATTTCTTGTTTCTCGAGTGCATGTGTGCATCAGCGTGTGTTTGTGTATGTGTGAGAGAGTGTGTCTGTCTGGTCTGAGTGTGTGTGCACGATTGTGTGACAGTGAGTCAGTGTGTGTGAGTGTATGCATGTGTGCATGTGTATATGTGAGCGTGTGTGTGTGTGTGTGTGTGTGTGTGTGTGTGTGTGTGTGTGTGTGTGTGTGTGTGTGTGTGTGTAAGTGAGAGTGTGTTTGCATTGTTCGGGGAAAGAGAGAGAGAGTGTGAGAGATAATGGGAACTGCAGATGCTGGAGATTCCAAGATAATAAAATGTGAGGCTGGATGAACACAGCAGGTCAAGCAGCATCTCAGGAGCACAAAAGCTGACGTTTCGGGCCTAGACCCTTCATCAGAGAGGGGGATGGGGTGAGGGTTCTGGAATAAATAGGGAGAGAGGGGGAGGCGGACCGAAGATGGAGAGTAAAGAAGATAGGTGGAGAGGGTGTAGGTGGGGAGGTAGGGAGGGGATAGGTCAGTCCAGGGAAGACGGACAGGTCAAGGAGGTGGGATGAGGTTAGTAGGTAGCTGGGGGTGCGGCTTGGGGTGGGAGGAAGGGATGGGTGAGAGGAAGAACCGGTTAGGGAGGCAGAGACAGGTTGGACTGGTTTTGGGATGCAGTGGGTGGGGGGGAAGAGCTGGGCTGGTTGTGTGGTGCAGTGGGGGGAGGGGATGAACTGGGCTGGTTTAGGGATGCAGTGGGGGAAGGGGAGATTTTGAAACTGGTGAAGTCCACATTGATACCGTATGGCTGCAGGGTTCCCAGGCGGAATATGAGTTGCTGTTCCTGCAACCTTCGGGTGGCATCATTGTGGCAGTGCAGGAGGCCCATGATGGACATGTCATCAAGAGAATGGGAGGGGGAGTGGAAATGGTTTGCGACTGGGAGGTGCAGTTGTTTGTTACGAACTGAGCGGAGGTGTTCTGCAAAGCGGTCCCCAAGCCTCCGCTTGGTTTCCCCAATGTAGAGGAAGCCGCACCGGGTACAGTGGATGCAGTATACCACATTGAGAGAGAGAGTGTGTGTGTGTGTGTGTGTGTGTGTGTGTGTGTGTGTGTGTGTGTGTGTGTGTGTGTGTGTATTGCAATATTATTTCATTGCATGTTTAGTAACTTATCAACTGACTATTTTATTAACTCAAGTCATGGTTAAATTGGGATCAGAGATAAGCTCCACACTTTGTTATCATGGTTAAATTGGCTTCTTTTAAAACAAAAGTTCATTAGGGTCTGGGAGAAAGACTCCACAAGAGAAGGGATCTTTCTAACAGTAACCTCATTGTGACTAACCAAGGGGGTGGGATGATTAAAAGTTTGGGGAGTTAATTTGAGATCTCTGAGCCTGGTAGGGAATTGGGGATTCATAGTCATGATTTAAACTCACTGACACATTGAAAGAATCAGACCGAGTAAACTGACACTTTGAAAGTGCAGAAGGATTTCTCATGATTGATGGTTCCAGGGTAAAAATGTCAGCACATTGCTAACAGGATAACCGGATATTACTTTTGCGGGTAAAACTCTTAAAAATTCTATCCCTTGAACAGTTAAAAGATTTATCGAGGTGTTTAGGATTAAATTTCACCCGAAGCCAGGAAATCTGAAAGTTTGAAAAGTGGCGGCCATTACATTACAGCTGGAAGCTGAATTGAGGAGCAGAAGTCACTCCTGTGTTTCATGAAAATCACATTAGCTCTAACTTTAGAGGTGCATTGAGCTTTTTACATTTGAGGAGACAGAGGTGGAAACTTTCTTTATCTCTTTCAAGCTGGAGATGCTGTAGTTAAAATGACCAGTCCAACATTGGTCTATATTACTGTGTAGTAAGCTCTTGAGTAAAGCTTATGAAGGTTATTCCCTTGGTCCTGAGGAATGTACCTCTGATTATGAGGCAGTAAAGAAAGAGTTATCTTAAATGTGTAGCTGCTAGTGCTGGAGGGATACTGTCAAAAATTCTGTCCTCTCAGGCCATGACTTGACCAAGTAGGCATTAAATTTAAAAGACTCAAACTACTTGCTTTTGTCTTGTGGGTAAGGGATTTTAAACGGAGCCAAATCAAAACCCTCTGTGCAATGAATGTCCATGAGGAGCTTAAAAGCTCCATTTGGATTATTAATCCAGAGACTGAGGTGAAGTTCTGGGGATCCAGGTTCAAATCCTGTTCCCATTATCTCAAATCCTGCAAGGACAGGCAGTGGAATTTGAATTCAGTAAAAATGTGGAATTTAGACCATGAATCCATGGTTGATTGTCAGAAATACCCCTTTCTCCACTGATATCCTTTAGGGAAGGAAATCTGCTTTCCTTACCTGGCCTGGCCAGGGAACATGATGGTGTGTTGAAGTGTTGAAGATTGGAACTTAAAAATAAGAAAGGGGTGATCATCTTATTGAGATTGGACTATAGATCCCCTACTAGTCGGCAGGAAATTGAAAAGCAAATATTTAAAGAGATCTCAGATATCTGTTAAAATAATAGGATTGTAATGGTATAGGATTATACCTTACCAAGCATATACTGGGATGGCGTTGGTGTTACAGGTTTGAATGGAGAGGAATTTATTAATTGTGTACAAGAACATTTTCTGATTTGGTATGTGAATGTACCTCCTAGAGAAGGAGCAAAACTGGACCATCTCTTGGGAAATAAAGTGTTTGAGGTGTGAGTGGGAGAGCACTCTGGGGCAAGTGATCATAATTCCAATAGCTTTAACATATTTTTGGAAAAGGATAGACCTGATCTAAAATTGCTAAATTAGAGCAAGGCCAGTTTGGTTAGCATTTGGCAAGAATTTTCAAAAGTTGATTGGCAGAGGCTATTCATGGGTATAAGGGCGCTTGTGAAGTTGAAAGCCTTCAAAAATGAGATAATGAGTGTTGGAGACGGTGGGATTCTGTCAGGGTGAAGGGCAAGGCTAGTAGGTGTAAGGAATGTTGGATGGCTAGACAACTTGAGGCTCTAGTCAAGAAAAAGAAGGAAGCATATGTCAGGTATAGACAGTTGGGACTGAGTGAACCACTTGAGGGTATGATGGCACTTGGAGTATACATAAGGGGGAAATCAGGAGGGCAAAAAGGGGACATGACATGGATTTGGCAAATCAGGTAAAGGAAAATCCAAATACAACACATTCAGGGAAAAACAGTAACTAGGGAGAGAATAGGGACCTTTAAGGCCATCTATGTGTGGAACGGCAGGAGATGGTTGAGATGCTAAAGAAGAATTTCATGTCAGTATTTACTGTGGAGAAGGATATGGAAATTAGAGAGCCTGGGGAAATAAATAGTGATATTTTGAAAAGTTTCCATTTAACAGAAGAGGAGGTGCTGCAGCCCAGAGCTCTGTGGGAAGCCCGGGAAGAGATTGCTGGGCCCCTTGCTGACATTTGTATTATCAATAACCACAGGCGCGGTGCCGGAATAATGAAAGTTGGTTACTGTGGTGCCATTAATCGAGAAAGTTGCGAAGGAAAAGCCAAGGAGCTACCAGTGAGCCTTAATCAGTGGTGGGTAAGTAGTTGGAAGGGATCCTGAGGGACAGGATTTACGTGCTTTTGGAAAGGCAAGAACTGATTGGGGAGAGTCAACAAAGCTTTGTGTCAGGGAAATCATGTCTCAGTAAAGTGAACTTTTTGAGGAGGTGACAGAGAAGATTGATGAAGGCAGAGTGGTAGACATTGTCTAGATGGAGTTCAGCAAGGCCCTCAACAAGGTTCTGCATGGTATTCTGGTTAGCAAGGTTAGACAAAATTTGCTTGAAGGTAGGAGGCAGACGGTGGTGGTGGAGAGTCGTTTCTTGGACTGGAGGTCTGTGACCAGTGGTGTGTCGCTGGGACTGGTGCTGGTCCACTGCTTTTTATCATGTATATAAACAACTTGAATATGAAAATGGGAGGTCTGGTTTAGTAAGTTTGCAGATAACACCGAAATTGGTGGCAGAGTGGATAATGAAGAAGGTTAGAGACAAAAACAACTGCAGATGCTGGAATCCAAGGTAGACAAACGGGAGGATGGAAGGACACAGCGAGCCAGGCAGCATCTGAAGAAATCAGTCCTGAAGATGGGTAATACCGAAAACATTGACTGCTCCTTTCCTCCAGATGCTGCTTGGCCTGCTGTGTTCTTCCAGCCACCTGTCTGTCTCGTGAAGCTACTTCAGAGTACAATGGGACTTTGATCGGGTAAGCCAATGGGCTAAGGAGTGGCAGCTGGAGTTTAATTCAGGTAAGTGTGAAGCGTGGCATTTTGGCAAGACAAATCAGGATAGGACTGATACTGTTAATGGTAAGGTCCTGGAGAGTGTTGCTGAACAAAGGGACCTAGGGCCACAGGTTCGTAGTTCCTTGAACATGGAGTCACAGGTAGCTAGGATAATGAAGAAGGTGTTTGGTATGCTTGGCTTTCTTGGTCAGTGCACTGAGTGTAGGCGTTAGGAGGGTCGTGTTGCAGCTGTACAGGACATTGGTCAGGCCACTTTTGGAATAATGTGTGCAATTCTGGTCTCCCTGCTATGGGAAGGATGTTGTGAAACTTGAAAGGGCTCAGAAAAGATTTACAAGGATGTAGCCAGGGTTGGAGGGTTTGAGCTACAGGGAGAGGATGAATAGGCTGGGGCTATTTTCACTGGAGCGTCGGAGGCTGAGGCAGTGGCCTTACAGGAGCTGATAAAATCCTGACGGCCATGGACAGGCTGAGTAGTCAAGGTGTTTACCCCAGAGTAGGGGAGTCCAAAACTAGAGGCAGATAGGTGTAAGGTGAGAGGGAAAAGATTTAAAAGGGACCTGAGGGACAACCCTTTCACACAGAGGGTGATGTGTGGATGGAATGAGCTGCCAGAGGAAGTGGTGGAGTCTGCTACAATTACAGCATTTAAAAGACATCTGGATGGGGACATGAATAGGAAGGGTTTAGAGAGATGTGGGCCAAATGCTGGCAAATGGGACTAGATCAGTTTAGGATACGCTGTCAGTGCAGACAAGATGGACTGAAGGGTCTGGTTTCATGCTGTATGAATCCATGGCAGGCAACTGGAAGCATGGGGTCATTTCAGTTCACAGCACCTAAATGTTCTGCAAAGCACTCACCTGGCCTAGGTTTTGTCCTGGCAGTGCAGAGGAGGCCACATTGTAAGCAGCAAATACAGGAGGCTTGATTAAGCAAAGTGCAAGTGAATCACTGCTGGAAGGTTTGTCAGGGCCTTGCACACTTTAGAGGGAAGTAAGTGGGCAGATGTTCCACAAGGAAATGTGCCATGGAGTTGTGGGAAGATGTTGGGAGTGGAGAAGGAGCAGACCAGGGTGTCCCAGCAGCATCTGAAAGCACAGTGTATGGGACATAGGTTGGAATGGGCGAGGGGGGCAGAGAACCTCAGATGGCCGATGTCATGTCTGCAGTTCTCAATGAACGGGTTGGATGCAGGCAAAAGGCTAGAGGGTGGAGTCCAAGTGGAGGGACAGTGTTGGAGATGGACAAAGAGGCCTGTGGGACAGTCCAAAGAAATGGGCATGGAGGTGAAGGCAACAGAAGAAGAGTTTAACGTCATGTTGTGCCAAAATTCATTAAGGTGGGGACACAGAGGGGTAAAACTGAGAGTTTTGCTGTGTACAGAGCGTTCAGCATCAGAGCGCAGAATGCCAAATGAGATAGCGAAGTCCCGACAAGAGGTGGGGTCAGGAGAAACAATAGAGCCAGAGACTAAGTGAGGGGAGTGATGTTCCAGAAAGATATCTAGGAATTGGTCCAGCTTGCTCCTCACTTGCCTTACCATTGTAAGCTTGTGATATTATCTGAGAAAATTTTAAAATATCCCAAATAGTGAGGAAATGAAAGGTAGACAAACATGGGAATGCCTCAGTCTTTTAGGCAGGAGGCCTCTTTTGTTTTATTCATTAATGGAATGAGGGTGTTGCTGACTCAGCAGCATTTATTGCCCATCCCTAATTGCCCAGAGGGCAGTTAAGAGTCAATCACATTGCTGTGGGTCTGGAGTCACCTGTCGGCCAGACCAGGTAAGGATGGCAGATTTCCTTCCCTAAAGGACATTAGTGAGCCAGATGGGTTTTTCTGACAATCGACAATGGATTCACGGTCATCATTAGACTCTTAATTCCAGATATTTATTGAATTTAAATTCCACCATCTGCCGTGGCAGGATCCGAACTCGGGTCGCCAGCACGTTATCCAGGTCTCTGGATTAACAGTCCAGCGATAATGCCACCAGGCCGTTGCCACCCCGTCACGGTAGTGATCCTACCTCTACCAATGCAGAGGGTACGAGTACCTAAAGCGACAGGGATACTAGGTATGGAATGCATCGGTGCCACTTGGCTAGGGGGAGCTTATGGTAAGGAAAGAGAACTTGATGGAGAAACTGACCAGGTCTGGCAGCATATGTGGAAAAAAGAACAGAGTCAACATTTCGGGCCCAGTGACCTTTCTTCAGAACCGGACCCGGAACGTTAACTCTGCTTTCACTCCACAGATGCTGCCAGACCTGTTTTTGTTTCTGATTTACAGCATCCACAATTCTTTTGGTCTTTTGGTTAATGATAATGATAAGGCCTGGCCAGTAGGAGGGTTATGCAGGGATGGGGTACATCCATGACCATGACCACCCTGGCTTTGGGGAGGGGTGGCAGTGAAAAGCACACCTGGCACGGTCACCTCACATGCCAGTGGGGGTACAGCCAGGCAAGTATACATAGGCAGGTTGGGTGGGGACCTGGGGTGGAGTGAAGTCCATGGGGTTTATGGGATGGGATTTGGATGTTCAGGGGCTCTCTTCACATGCCGATGCAGGGGCAGGGAGTCACTGGCCAAGGAACACCCACTATCACCTCCCATCGTGCTGCAAAGTGCACCACGGGGAGGAAAATGGCTGCCCCAGATTCAGAGTGGGCTGGGCACATGTGAGAGTTTTTAAAGAGAAATTACCTAACACACACACCCAAGTAGCGTACAGGGCACAGAGCTGCGGGAGCCCTGTTCCCTGGCCATTGATCCCCTTTCAGGGTTGCTGTTGCTATCTCTTTCTCACACACACACACACACACACACACACACACACACACACACACACACACACACTCTCTCTCACACACACACACACACACACACACACACACACACACACACACACACACACACACACACACACACACACACACACAATGATAATGATAGCTAGGACTATGGCACCCAAGGCTGCAAAGTATTGGGACTTTGGACAGGGAGGGCCAAAGGTCTGAGTGTGACCAGTTCTTTGTATCTCCACCATCCCTCTTGCTTCTGGGTGACGCATGGGGGTGTATCAACTTGCATCTGAGGAGTGTGGCACTTATCCTGACATTGACCTTCTAACAGCACAGCTGATCATTCCTCCACATTGTGGGGACGTCACTGGCTGGCATGGTGACCAAGGATCAGGTTGGCAGCGTCGAGTGGCGTGGCCTCCTCTGCCAGCCTTCCAAGAAGATACTTCCTCTTCTCTGCACCACTCCTCCAACCAGGACCTCCAGCTCCCTGTCAAAAAATCACAGTGCCACCTTCCCCTTCACCGACAGGGTCAGATTAGGTCCTTCACTGAGTAGGGTACCAATGGGTTTCTATATTGGCAGGGCACAGGGGGAGCCTCTCAGTGGATGCTCATTGAATAGCAAGTTGTTGTCGGAATGGCACATGGTAAGAAGGGGCTGGAATTGGACAGGACAAGAATCATAGGCCCGTGGTTAGTAATTGATGCGCTGAGTTGGGGAAGATATGGCAAGCGCAACCCATTGGAGATTTTGGTGAAAAAACCCTCTAAAACACTCAGCACAACTTGGACTTAGCTGAAAAAGATGTAGGCCTTAGCCCTTCAGCTCATTGAGTCTGCAGTGACAAAAGCTACTCAACATCTACATTAATCCTGCTATCCAGAGCTAGCATTGAATGCTATAACACTTCTGGTGCTCTTCCATGTACTCTTACAAGGCTGTGAGGTTTCCTGCCTCAATTACTTTCCAAGGCAGCATGTTGTAGATTCCTAAAACCCTCTGGGTCACAAAATAATTTCATCAAATCCTCCCTAAATCTCCACACTTTCACCTTTAAACTATACCCCCACCTTAGTGACCCTTCAATTAGGGAAACTGCTGCTTACTACCCTTCCTGTCCATGCCCCTCATCACCTCACACACATTTAATGCTAACGTGTCCAACATCTCTGAGTGCACCATTAAATGTACTGATTTAAACCCTCTGTATTTCTTGGAAAAAGTCTGTGACAAGAATCTCAGACTGTTTAGTTGGAGTTTCATGTTAAGACCAGACAATTTAAAAACAGAAATGGCGGGCAACAGTAAATTACAGCAGGTGTTTGGCAAAGAGCAAAACAAAAAGAATTTACATAGGAGACTGATGTCAAAATCAGTGTCAATTTAATGCAAAAATATTATTACTGTTGAAGTATGGTAGAAATCATGTTAATAACTGACACAGTTGAAAATGTGATAAAAATCCTCTTCAGGATATATTTTGCTTTTCTCTTTGGAGGAGCTATAATGGGAGATGTATCATATTGTGACCTAAATGCATCAGTACCAACAGAACATGCAACTGAGGAATATTGTATCATTAACAGTGAAATGTTTATACTTTTGAGTTTATGGAATGTGGAGCTAACACGTCCAGGCCACTAGTTTAATTTTGACTTCAAAACAGAAAGTTCACATGTCAGCTCAGAAGAATGGCACTTTTAGTTTTGAAAGAAACAGTCACTGCACCAGAACTGGTTTCTAGTCTGTGCAGCTTCCAGGCTGGGAGAATTTGGATAGAAGTCTTCAAGTTGTTAGAGTTGAGAAAGTTTAAGCATCAGACTTGTAAGGGGTTCATGTCATCAGATTTGGAAAAGAAGCCTAAAATTGACTCCATGCTTAAAAAAAGAGCGGCTAAAGAAAATCAGTTAAGTGAAGGTTTTAAAAGGTTATCCATTTCTATAATAGATAGAGTGGAACACAGGTATAAATGTTATTTTGATGGTTATGTTAAGAACTTTTTAACAGTCCTAAGTATACATGTTTGTTTTTTTTCCTTAGTGTAACAGAGCTACGTTTCAATATTAGAGAACATTAGGAGCCTCATTTGAATAGGTTCCAGTGACTAACCACCTCATAACCAAATGCAAAAAATCAAACATGTGAACCATCAATAAACAAAAAGAACTACTGATGCTGGAAATATGAGACAAAACCTGAGAGCACTCGAGAAACTCAGCAGGTCTGGCAGCATCTGTGCAGAGAGAAACAGCTAACATTTCGAGTCCAATGACTCTTTGTCAGAACGTTATTGAGTCAGGTTGCATCCTGGGATGTGACGTATTCAAAATGACCATCAGCTGAGGTCTTAACAATGTAGTTCATCAAACTGATATCAATCGTCATAGAAAACCCATGTGTCTAATTAACATCCTTTAGTTAAGGTTAGCTGCTATTGGTACCCAGTCCTATCCAGCCTGGTCTATGTGTAACTCCAGAGCCATGCCAGGTAATTTTTAATTGTACGCAAAAGGCAACTAGTGATGCTAGATATCCATCAAAGAACGAATCATTTTAAAATGGTTGTTAGATACTGACAGACTATGTCTCCCTGCCTGAAGAGCCTAGAACTACAGTGTGTAAGCTCAGGGAAAGAGTTCAGATTTACATGTCAATGTTGGAAGCAGTATTGTATAATGCACTAGGCAACAGCATTATCCCCTTTAAAGCAACACTGAAGCATCAGAGAATAAGTTTTTCCCTTGTTTTGCCTTTGCTGTGTCTCAGCATTCTCTCCGACACTTTGGGAAGCCTTGATTGTGCAATACATCCATCATTCATTACCTGAATTCAAGGAGGGGATGACTCTGAGTGACCTGTACTCACCAGCACTCAGCAGGACTGTGTAAAACCGGCGCTAATTGACTGGCTCCTTCAGTGAACATGAGAAGACGACAGGTAGTTCTGGTTTGTAGGAAACCCCTCATCACTTTCCCCTTTTAAATCCCGATCTCTGGGCCTGCCAGCTTTGCATTTGGAAGTGTAGCCCTTTAGAGCAACAATATAACACATGCAAATTGGCGTAATTTAGAATGAAATTTTCTGGAGAGCTCTTTTTGTGAAAATCCTGAGTTAACCCGGCTCCGCCTGATAGCTACACAGTTGGATCCCTTGTTAGTGCTGAATAGTGGTGATGGGTTGGGAATGATAATATTCTAGCCGCTCCTCACCTGGGGTGAATCAATTCAAAACAAAATGCAAGTGCTGTTGTTTGAATCTCCAGCTGAAGCCGGCAATCGATGCTCCTGGTTTTAACCAACGCCCTTACCATCAAAACCTTCGGTTTGACTTCAACATTCTCTGCATTGGACTCAAAAACTCGATCAGCCTTTGCACCTATTATTCCCCAACCAAGGGCAGGCAAGTGCTCCAAATATATTCAACTGCAGCTCAGTGGGTAATGACCTTGTCTTTGAGCCTGAAAGTCATGAGTTCCAATCCCAAGTCGAGCAGCTCAGTATGCAATCCAGGTTGATTGTCTCTGTAACTTTTCAGTTAGTCATTCACAGCATGATGTTGGCTAGCCCAGCAGTCATTTCCCATCCCTAGTTGCCCTTGAGAAGGTGAGTGATGAGCTGCCATCTTGAACCGCTGCTTGTGGTATAGGGGCACCTACAGTGGTATGAGGGAGTGAGTTCCAAGATTTTCACCCGGGAAAACTGTTAGAGGTGGTGGGCATCAGATGGAACATTAAACCCCTGGGTGTTTGCGCATTAAGGTTACCGCTCAGTTCAAACAACAGTGGAGCTCAGCTTAGTGAGTTCTGGCCAATCTCCCTCAACCAACTTTGCTAAAATATTTCTGTTTGTGGTACACAGCTTGATTGCTGTATTTCCCGCATGTCGAATATACCTCAGCAGAATTTCACAGAGTGAGTTGCACTTTGGGACATACTGAGATTATGGAATCACAGAGTTGTGATAGGATGGAAGGAGGCCATTCAGCCCACCGTGTCTGCACCACACCTATTCCCCGATGCCAATCTCCTGCTATTTCCCCATATTCCTGGACAACATTCCTTTCCAAATAACCATCCATTGTCATCTGGAATGCCCCAGTTGAATGTGCCTCCACCACATTTCCAGGCCTTACATTCCAGACCCTAGCTGCTTGCTGTGTGAGAAGGTTCTTTGTTCACAACTTTTCCGAGGAAGTGTCTAGGCCCGAAATGTCAGCTTTTGAGCTCCTAAGAGGCTGCTTGGGCTGCTGTGTTCCTCCAGCTCTACAGCTTGTTATCTCGGATTCTCCAGCATCTGCAGTTACCATTATCTCCTTGTTCACACCACTTTTGTTTCATTTTCACAAAACTTTAAGTCTGTTCTCCTCTCATCCTTTTACAAACAGGAAGAAATTCTCCTTATCTGATCTGTCCAATCATGCATGATTTTGAAAACCTCTATCAAATATCCCGTCAGCTTTCTTCTCTCCAAGGAGAACAATCCCAATTTCTTCAATCTATCCTCAGCAGTGACGGTTCGCATTAGAATTTTATTTTTCAGCAATGAAGCTTTCCTTCAGAACAGAAATGAGACTCTGCTGTAAGCACAGGTCAGTTTAGGTTCTGGTTTTGTGTGCGTCCCTCTCCTTTCCCCTCTGAATGGAGTCAGACACCAAATTCCCACATGGGTTTGCCAAGCGTTAAGTGAAAGTAAAATTCAGAGTCATTGGCCATTTTCAATACAGCTGTTATCAGGGGCATTCCAGGATATGGTCCAATTGATTTTGGTCCAACGAGAAACCGTGACACATGAAAACATGTGGGGAAATGATGAGATAGTAGGAGAGAACGGCTAATTGGAAAACTCTTGCACAGAGCTAGTACAATCATGATGGACTAAATGGCCTCCTTTTATGCTGTATTGGAATGACATTTTTTTTCAAAAGCTTGCATTCACATAGCACCTTCAACATAAAAATGTCCAGAAATTAAACTCTTCCACTGAATAATTTTCTTATGGCTGTTGAAAATGGAGGCTTGAAAGGTGATGTTTCAGAGATAGTAGGAACTGCAGATGCTGGAGAATCTGAGATAACAAACTGTGGAGCTGGATGAACACAGCAAGCCAAGCAGCATCAGAGGAGCAGGAAAGCTGGCATTTCAGGCCTAGACGTCAGCCTTCCTACTCCTCTGACACTGCTTTGCCTGCTGTGTTTATCCAGCTCTACACCTTGTTATCGCTGCTTGAAAGGTGATGGTAGGTCATCTGACTGAAAGCTTATCAATGGCAGTTTGTTAAAGAAAGCTGATTTTAGCTGGGGTGCATCAAAAAGAATGAGAATCAGTGACAACTGGGGAGGATTTAGGGAGGCAATTACAGAGTTTAGGACCCAAGCATCTGATAGCACAGCCTCCATTAGAAACACAAAGACAACCAAGGCGAAGCAAGAAGTCAGAATCTGAGGCAAGCAGATATTGTGGAGGTTTGCAGGAGCTGGAGGGAATTACAACAATAATGAGGGGATGACTCCAGGGAGGGGTGTGATCACAACCCAGGTCTCCTGCTGAGAATGTTTCTCCACACATGTTTCAGATCAGTGAGGGGGCAATGAGATCAGGGTGAACGGGACATTGAACTTCCAGAGTGTGCTGAGCTTGCTGGTTTTATCTGCTCTGTTGTGGGCACTAGTCAATTAAATAGGCACTGTTACAATAATCATGAGGGACTTCAATATGCAGGGGGACTGGGAGAATCAGGTTAATAGTGGATCTTGAGGAAAGGAATTTGTGGAATGTCTGCGAGATTTTTTTTGGAGCACTTTGTGGTAGAGCCCACTGGGAAACAGACAATTCTGGATTTTGTAATATGTGATGAGGGCAGATGTGATTAGGGAGCTTCAGATGAAGGAATCACAAGGGGCTGTGACAATACTATGATAGAATTCACTCTACAGTTTGAGACAGAGAATCCAGAATTGAATGTAACATGTCACAACTGAGTAAAGGTAACTACAGATATCAGGGAACAGCAGGCAGGAGTTGATTGGAAGGGGGCCCTCGCAGGAAACACAGTGGATCAGCAATGTCAGGAGTTTGTGAGGGTAATTTGGGAAGCAGAGCAGAAATTCATCCCAAGGAAGAAGAAACATACTTAAGGGGAGGACAAGGAAACCATGGTTGACAAGGGAAAACAAGGACAGCATAAAAGCAACAGAAAAAGTGTACAAGATGGTCAAGGTTGGTGGGAAGCCAAAGGTTTGGGAAGCCTTTAAGAAACTAATAGAGGACAATGAATCAATGCAATAAATGGTAATGACATGAAGTATGAAGGTAAGGCAGCTGGTAATATAACAGAAGATTGCAAGAGTTTTTTGTGATAAACAAAGGCAGGAGAGAAACAAGAGTGGACATGACATCACTGGCAAATGAGGCTGGAGAAGTGACTGGGGAACAAAGAAACAGTGGATGAACTGAACACTGTAGATAGTTTGCCTCAGTTTTCACAGCAGAAGACACCAGCAGCATAGCACAACTTCAAGAGAGTCGGGGGCAGAGCTGAGGGCAGTGGCTGTCATTAAGGAGAAGGTGCTGGGGAAGCTACAAGGTCTGAGGGTGGGGAAATCACCCAGACCAGATGGACCATACCCCAGAGTTCTGAGGGAGATGGCTGAGGAAATTGTAGGGGCATTGCTGGTGATCTTTCAGGAATCAATGGAGTCAGGGAGGGTCCAGAGGACTGGAAAATTGCTCGTGTAACTGCCCTGTTTAAGAAGAGAGGGAGGCAGAAGGCAGGAGAGCTTCGGCCAGTTAACTGACCTCAGTCCTTGGTCAGATTTTAGACTCCCATCATTAAGGAAGTACTTGGAAGTGCTTGGTAAAATAGTGATGAGACAGCACAGCTTTGACAATGGGACATCATGCCTGACAAGTCTGCTAGAATTATTTGAAGAGGTAATGACTAAATTAGATAAAGGAGAGCCAGTGGACATTATCTATTTGGATTCCCAGAAGGCCTTTGACAAAGCGCTGCACAGGAGGCTGCTAAATAAGATAAGAGCCCTTGATGTCAGGAGCAAGGCAATGGCAGAGATTGAGGATTGGCTGACTGGCATAAGATAAAGACTAGGGATAAAGCACTCTTTTTCAGAATTGCCAGCCAGTAACTAGCGGAGTTCCGTAGAAATCAGTGTTGGGACCACAACTATTCACGTTATTTGTAATAATCCAGATGAAGGAACTAAGGACATTGTTGCTATGTTTGCAGAAGACACAAAGATAGGTGGAGGGACAGGTGGAGCTGAGGAAATTGGGAGGCTGCAGAAGAACTTGGACTGGCTGGGAGTGTGGGCAAAGAAATGACAGATGGAATACAATGTGGGAAATTGTGAAGTTATGCACTTTGGTAGGAAGAATAGAGGTATAAACTATTTTCAAAATTTGGAAAGGCTTCAGAAATCTGAAGCACAAAGGAACTTGGGAGCCCTAGTTCAGTTGGCAGATAGGAAGGCAAATGCCATGTCAGCATTCATTACAAGAGCAGGGATGTATGCTGAGGATGTAAAAAGCTTTGGTTAGTCTGCATTTAAAATATTGTGAGCAGTTTTGGGCCTGATATCTAAGGAAGGATGTGCTGGCCTTGGTGGTGTTCCAAGGGAGGTTTACAAGAATGATCCCAGGGATGAAGGGCTTGACGTGAGAAATGCTTGAGGACTCTGGGTCTGTATTTAATGCAGTTGAGAAGGATCAGATGGCTCTTATTGCAGAATACTGAGAGGCCTGGATGGAGTGAGCATGGAAAAGATGTTTACAAGAGTAAGAGAGACTAGGACCCAAGGGCACAGCCTCAGAGTGAAGGGAATGTTCTTTAGGACTGAGATGAGGTAGAATTTCTTCAGCCAGAGAGCGGTGAACCTGTGGGATTCATTGTCAGAGGTCGGTGGAGGCCAAGTCATTGAGACCATTTAAGACAGAGATCGGTTCTTGATTAGTAAGGGGATTAAGGGTTACAGGGAGAAGGCAGGAGAATGGGATTGTGAAACATATTAGCCATGCTAAAAGGCAGAGCAGACTCGATAGGCCAAATAGCCCAATTCAGCTCCTATGTCATATGGTCTTATTAACCCGAGATATCCTGGTGTGTGCTGAGCTCAATGGTTTCTCTTCCTGTGGGATGCACACTTGTGCATTATCCCCAAATGTCCTGAACTTTGGGGGAAACTATCAGCTCCAACCAGCTATTATCGGAATTTTCCAAAGACACACCGGATGTCGAAGGAATGAAGGAAGCAAGATGAGCTGAAATGAGTGTTCGTGGAACTATGTGTTAGATTGTGTCAGTACTTTCGGGAGAGGAGGGACGGAAACGAGATCAAATTGCATTGCTTTCTCAAATGAATTCTGTCAACGTTCAATGACAATGATAATCATATTTTGCGTCACTTTTCAAATGTAGACGTGAAGTTATTTAGGATTCCTTCACAAATGTGGCCAATGCTGGAAAGATCATACTGCTTGTGCCTGTCCCAGTTACCTTGACTTAATTTGTTTCACTTATTGTCATGGGTATCTTGTTACAAAATACAGAGAAAAGTGTTGTATAGCATTTCCACTCTCTGGCCCCATCTTAAAACACATGAAAATAAACCAAACAATAGAATATAAGGGCAGAAGAATAGAGAAAAGTGTTCAACATTACAGTTGGGAAAGGGAGGAGGAAACAAACAGATCTTGAAGTTAGAAAGAAAGAAGGAAGCTTCATTTCTCCAATGACTTACCTGGCATCAGAATGTCCCAAACTACTGCTGACCCAAGGATTTATTGTCCATACTGTAACATGGGGAGGCAGCACCCAAATAGCAAACAGTAAGTTCCCATAAATGACAAGGTGAAAAATGGGTGAATGATGTGTTTTGATGGAAGGGTAAATATTGAATGGGTCACCAGGGGAAGAAAAAACCCTGGTCTTCTTTAAATGTCTGTCTACCATTTACAAGAGATGGGGTATGAAAGAATACTCATATGTTTCATTCACCCAGGGAATGTGGGCAACACTGATTGACCTGGCATTTATTGCCCATCCCTAATTGCCTTTGAGAAGGTGGTGATGGGACTGATTTGGCCAACTGCTCTTGTTCCTTTTATCTCCACTTGCTTGGATGAGTGAAGCTCCAATGATACTCACATACATGGGAACACCACGCCCCTGCAAGTTCCCCTCCAAGCCACGCAACATCCTGACTTGGAAATATATCACTGTTCCTTCACTGTCACTGGGCAAAAATTCTGGAATTCCACCGCCCCAAGGGCATTGTGTGTCAACCCACAGCAGGAGGACTGCAGTGGTTCAAGAAGGCAGCTCACCACCACCTTCTCAAGGGCAACTAGGAACACGTAATAATTGCCAGCCAATAACCCCCATATCTCATGAACAAGTTGAAACTAAAGGATCTTTAATGTCTACCTGAGCAGGCAGGCAAACGCTCAGTTTAATGTGTTAGCTGAAAGATTGTGCCTCTGACGGCCATCGATATTGCTGTCAGCCTTGATTATACATTCGAATTTCAGGTGAGATGTTCACACACAATGGTTTGACTCGATGAGGTGAGAATGTCAGTGAGACCCTCAGGCAGTCGGTCACTTCAGCCTCAATAACATTAGTGTGGGAGTGGGCTGTGGAGCGCGGTGAAGACAACAGTTTCCCCCCCAAATCCAGGCACATGTACCAGATGCACCATCGTTGGCATCTGCTCATTCCATGTAACACTCTGAAAGCCTAAGACTGAGCTTCGGATTGTTTCTGAAATCTGTGAGGCAATGTGAGAGGCTGCATTAGCATAGAGAGTGGATTTTCAAATCAGCATTGCCTAACTGTGCAAACAGAGCCCTTTAATGAACACATAAGGCGATTGTGCAGCAGATCAGTATCGGTGAATAAAATGAGATTCTACATCGCCTTGGCTTGTCAGGATATATTTTCCCCATTTATCTTCACTAATGAGCTCATTTAGATAAGCTTAACAATAGTTAATCACCAAATCGCTCTGCATAAAGCACGAGAGTTCATTCATAAACGGTTTTTAATTTACTTCCAAAAAGCATAATTATGCGAAAGAGAGTGCAGGGAGGTGCAAAGTTATCTTGTTAATGCATCAAGCTGAAAGCATGCAGAGAACATTGTGAAAGCAGTCTCCAACCCAGGGTCTACATCACCCTGAGGATCCAGTCAGAATTTATTAACAATGTTTATCAAAGAGAGAAAAATGCAAGTAGGAAAGAATGATGGAGGGAGAAGAGGAGTATATTGAGGCAGAGTGATGGAGGGAGATGAGGAGTGATATTGAGGCAGTATGATGGAGGGAGAAGAAGAGTGATATTGAGGCAGAGTGATGGAGGGAGTAGAGGAGTGATATTGAGGCAGTATGATGGAGGGAGAAGAGGAGTGATATTGAGGCAGAGTGATGGGGGGAGAAGAGGAGTGATATTGAGGCAGAGTGATGGAGGGAGAAGAGGAGTGATATTGAGGCAGTATGATGGAGGGAGAAGAGGAGTGATATTGAGGCAGAGTGATGGGGGAGAAGAGGAGTGATATTGAGGCAGTATGATGGAGGGAGAAGAGGAGTGATATTGAGGCAGAGTGTTGGGGGGAGAAGAGGAGTAATATTGAGACAGAGTGATGGAGGGAGAAGAGGAGTGATATTGAGGCAGTATGATGGAGGGAGAAGAGGAGTGATATTGAGGCAGAGTGTTGGGGGGAGAAGAGGAGTAATATTGAGACAGAGTGATGGAGGGAGAAGAGGAGTGATATTGAGGCAGTATGATGGAGGGAGAAGAGGAGTGATATTGAGGCAGAGTGATGGGGGGAGAAGAGGAGTGATATTGAGGCAGAGTGATGGAGGGAAGGGGAGTGTGATAACCCCTACAAGGTTCACCAGCAATCACTGATTCATCTTGCCTTGGAGCTCACTGAGGATGAGTTCCCTTGGTAAATGGCAATGGTGTGCTACACACTGGAACTCATCGCCTGTGCCCTATATAAAGCAGACACAGGGATGGTTCTGCAGACTGTCTGCCACAGACTTGGGACTAACCTATATACACCAGGCACAGTAGTGGCTCCGTTGTGGTGTTCAACAATAAACAGTGTTCCTTGCTAGATCGGCTTCTTGACTTATAACTGTGAGTGGCTGAGGGAGAGAAGGACCGTTGGAGTGAGGAACTGATGGAGGGATAGAGAGAGGAGGATTGACTGGGAGGAGAGGGAGGGACAGGAGGAAGGAGGGGAATAATGATTTGAAGGAAGGAGAATGATGGAGGGAGAGGGCACAACATTTTGGAGAGAAACAGGGATGGGAACAGTGAAGGAGGTGCAATTCATGGAGAAACAGAGTGTTGGAAATAGGAGAGGAGTGAGAGAGGAAGAGTGGGGGTGGGAGAGGACTGATGAACAGAGTGAGAGGAAGGAGTGACCGAGGGACGGGAAGGGCAAGAGAGGAAGGGAAGAGGAGTGATGGATGGAGAGAGAGGGAGAAGTGACAGAGGTAGGGGAGGGCTGATGGAGGAAAGTCAGGACTTAACAAGGGGCAAGGAGTGGCGTGGGAAAGCAGACTGACTGGCAATGTGAGGGAGTTTGATACCCTTCCTGGGGCAATTTAGATGAAGTGAAGTGTCTTAGTTTGATGAAGGAAAAGGGGGGAAGGAGCGCGTGTGTATGTGTTTCAGATGGATAGACTTAGTCTTTAGGCACTGTTTGTTACTCGCTGGAGTTGACAGATTAAGTACCTGCCTGATGGATGGATTGAAGCATTGGTGAGCGAAGGCAGAATGAGAAGTTCAAGATTAAATGAACATAAATAAGAAAGTAAATGTGTATGGATTTTCTAAACTCTGATGTCAGTTTTAACAGAGCGTTTGCTAAAAGGCATTAAGCAGGAGCTTGAAGATCTGCAATAAATCAGCTTCAAAGCGAGTGTCACTTACTCAGAGCTGCCTTTTTCATCACAACAAGATATCAGAGAAAAACAGCCTGTTTCTCAGGCACCATCGCTGATTAAGTCCCTGGATAGTGGGCAGCTAGTGTGTCCCCCAACATCATCTCTTCCTGGCCACCCTCCCATCCTCTATCCAACATCAGCTCATCCAAAACTCGAAATCCTGACTTGAGCCAAATCCTTGAGAATAAAGTGTGAAGCTGGATGAACACAGCAGGCCAAGCAGCATCTCAGGAGCACAAAAGCTGACGTTTCGGGCCTAGACCCTTCATCAGAGAGGGGGATGAGGCAATGGTTCTGGAATAAATAGGGACAGAGGGGGAGGCGGACCGAAGATGGAGAGAAAACAAGATAGGTGGAGAGGAGAGCATGGGTGGGGAAGTAGGGAGGGGATAGGTCAGTTGAGGGAAGACGGACAGGTGAAGGATGTGGGATGAGGTTAGTAGGTAAGAAATGGAGGTGCAGCTTGGGGTGGAAGGAAGGGATGGGTGAGAGGAAGAACATGTTAGGGAGGCAGAGACAGGCTGCGCTGGTTTTGGGACACAGTGGGGGGAGGGGAAGAGCTGGGATGGTTGTGTGATGCAGTGGGGGGAGGGGACGAACTGGGTTGGTTTTGGGATGCAGTGGGAGAAGGGGAGATTTTGAAGCTGGTGAAGTCCAAATTGATACCATTGGGCTGCAGGGTTCCCAAGCGGAATATGAGTTGCTGTTCCTGCAACCTTCGGGTGGCATCATTGTGGCACTGCAGGAGGCCCATGATGGACATGTCATCTAAAGAATGTGAGGGGGAGTGGAAATGGTTTGCGACTGGGAGATGCAGTTGTTTATTGTGAACCGAGTGGAGGTGTTCTGCAAAGCGGTTCCCAAGCCTCTGCTTGGTTTCCCCAATGTAGAGGAAGCCACACCGGGTACAATGGATACAGTATACCACATTGGCAGATGTGCAGGTGAACCTCTGCTTAATATGGAAAGTCATCTTGGGGCCTGGGAGAGGGGTGAGGGAGGAGGCGTAGGGGCAAGAGTAGCATTTCCTGCGGTTGCAGGGGAAGATGCCGGGTGTGGTGGGGTTGGAGGGCAGTCTGGAGTGAACAAGGGAGTCATGGAGAGAGTGGTCTCTCCAGAAAGCAGACAAGGGTGGGGATGGAAAAATGTCTTGGGTGGTGGGGTCGGATTGTAGATGGCGGAAGTGTCGGAGGATGATGCGTTGTGTCCGGAGGTTGTGCTCCTGAGATGCTGCTTGGCCTGCTGTGTTTATCCAGCTTCCCATTTTATTATCTTGGATTCTCCAGCATCTGCAGTTCCCATTATCTTTGAGCCAAATCCTTGTTTGCCTGCCTTGCTGAAATACATTGACTGTGGGTCAAGGCAATGTCTCAAATTTAAAATAGTTGAATGTTCATTGATATCACTGCATTACTTCTCCCCTCCCTAATGCTGAAATCTGCTCCAGCACCACAGCCCTCTGTGATCTCTGTCCCATGCTAATACTGATTTCTTAATCATCTCAGATCACCATCACTCCCTCACAGACTCCAAGCTCTGGAACTTCCCAAAATCTCCCCTTCTCCCACTGCATCCCAAAACCAGCCCAGTTCGTCCCCTCCCCCCACTGCATCACACAACCAGCCCAGCCTTTCTCTGCCTCCCTAATCTGTTCTTCCTCTCACCCATCCCTTCTTTCCACCCCAAGCTACACCTCCATTTCCTACCTACCAACCTCATCCCACCTCCTTGACCTGTCCGTCTAAACCTCTCCAGCCCTCAACCTCACTCCCCAAGATCCATAAAACCTACTCCTTTGACCAAACCAGAAATTCACCAAAGATCCTCAGACAGCACCTTCCAAACCCATGATCACTTCCATCCTGAAGGACAAGGGCAATAGGTCAATGGAAAGACTGCCTGCTGCAAGTTGCCTCCAAGCCACTCATCATCCTGGCTTGGAAATATATCACCATTCCTTTTGTAAGAGGCCAAAGTGAACATAGGCCCTTAAGATAATAAGGATGGGGAATCAGTAATGGGGAACCAGGAAATTACAAAGGAGTTGAATTAGTTTGCAAAATTCTTCAGCACAGAGGACAGCAATAGTATTACAAAGTGAGTAAATAACCAAGGAGACGAGTGAACAAACACAATAACTATCAATAGAGAAAATGTAGTAGAGAAACTAATGGGGCTAATGGCCAATAGTCCCCTGACCTGATGAGTTGCATCCAAAGATTTTAAAGGATGGAACCACAAACAACACTGGATACGCTGGCCATACGTTTCTGGGATACCTTGCCTTTTCAAATTGAAATTGAAGGATTGGAAAACAGCAAATGGAACACTCCTCTTCAAAAAGGGAGGGAGACACATAAAATGGATCTATAAGCCATTTGTATCAGAGATAATGGGAGCTGCAGATGCTGGAGAATCCAAGATAACAAAGTGTGAAGCTGGATGAACACAGCAGGCCAAGCAGCATCTCAGGAGCACAAAAGCTGACGTTTCGGGCCTAGACCCTTCATCAGAGAGGGGGATGGGGTGAGGGTTCTGGAATAAATAGGGAGAGAGGGGGAGGCGGACCGAAGATGGAGAGAGAAGAAGATAGGTGGAGAGAATATAGGTGGGGAGGTAGGGAGGGGATAGGTCAGTACAGGGAAGATGGACAGTTCAAGGAGGCGGGATGAGGTGGTAGGTAGGAGATGGAGGTGCGGCTTGAGGTGAGAGGAAGGGATGGGTGAGAGGAAGAACAGATTAGGGAAGCAGAGACAGGCTGGGCTGGTTTGGTGATGCAGTGAGGGGAAGAGGGGAAGAACTGGGCTGGTTTTGAGATGCAGTGGGGGAAGGGGAGATTTTGAAGCTTGTGAAGTCCACATTGATGCCATTGGGCTGCAGGGTTCCCAAGCGGAATATGAGTTGCTGTTCATATTCTCCAACCCTCTCACCCACCCCAACCTCTCCCCCGCAGAACGGGCAGCCCGCCGCTCCCTCTGCTCCAACCCCAACCTCACCATCAAACCTGCAGACAAGGGTGGCGCAGTGATAGTATGGTGCACTGACCTCTACATCGCCGAGGCCAAACGCCAACTCTCCGACACCACCTCCTACTGCCCCCTCGATCATGACCCCACACCCGAGCACCAAACCATCATCTCCAATAACATCCATGACCTCATCACCTCAAGTGACCTCCCACCCACAGGCTCCAACCTCATTGTTCCCCAACCCCGCACAGCCCATTTCTATCTCCTTCCCAAAATCCACAAACCCGCCTGCCCTGGTCGACCCATTGTCTCAGCCTGTTCCTGCCCCACCGAACTCATCTCCACCTATCTGGACTCCATTTTCTCCCCTTTGGTCCAGGAACTCCCCACCTACGTCCGTGACACCACCCACGCCCTCCACCTCCTCCAGGACTTCCAATTCCCTGGCCCCCACCACCTCATTTTCACCATGGGCGTCCAGTCCCTATATACCTGTATTCCTCATGTAGATGGCCTCAAGGCCCTCCGCTTATTCCTGTCCCGCAGGCCCAACCAATTCCCCTCCACTGACACCCTCATCCGCCTGGCCAAACTCGCCCTAACCCTCAACAACTTCTCTTTCGATTCCTCCCACTTCCTACAGACAAAGCGGGTGGCCATGGGTACCCGCATGGTCCCAAGCTATGCCTGCCTCTTTGTAGGTTACGTGGAATAGTCCCGCTTCCGCACCTACACAGGCCCCAAACCCCACCTCTTCCTCCTTACATTGATGACTGCATTGGCACCGCTTCTTGCTCCCCAGAGGAGCTCGAACAGTTCATCCACTTCACCAACACCTTCCACCCCAACCTCAAGTTCACCTGGGCCATCTTCAACACATCCCTCACCTTCTTGGACCTCTCAGTCTCCATCTCAGGCAACCAGCTTGTAACTGATGTCCATTTCAAGCCCACCGACTCCCACAGCTACCTAGAATACACCTCCTCCCACCCACCTTCCTGCAAAAATTCCATCCCCTATTCCCAATTCCTCCGCCTCCGCCACATCTGTTCCAAGGATGAGGCATTCCACTCTGCACATCCCAGATGTCCAAGTTCTTCAAGGACTGCAACTTTCCCCCCATTGTGGTCGAGAACGCCCTTGAACGCGTCTCCTGCATTTCCCGCAACACATCCCTCACACCCCGCCCCCGCCACAACCGCCCCCAGAGGACCCCCCTCGTTCTCACACACCACCCCACCAACCTCCGGATACAACGTATCATCCTCCGACATTTCCACCGTCTACAATCCGACCCCACCACCCAAGACCTTTTTCCATCCCCACCCTTGCCTGCCTTCTGGAGCGACGACTCTCTCCGTGACTCCCTTGTTCACTCCACACTCCCCTCCAACCCCATCACACCCGGCACCTTCCCCTGCAACCACAGGAAGTGCTACACTTTCGCCCACACCTCCTCCCTCACCCCCATCCCAGGCCCCAAGATGACCTACCACATCAAGCGGATGTTCACCTGCACATCTGCCAATGTGGTATATTGTATCCATTGCACCCGGTGTGGCATCGTCTACATTGGGGAAACCAAGCGGAGGCTTGGGGACCGCTTTGCAGAACACCTCCGCTCAGTTTGCAACAAACAATTGCACCTCCCAGTCACGAACCATTTCCACTCCCCCTCCCATTCTTTAGATGACATGTCCATCATGGGCCTCCTGCAGTGCCACAATGATGCCACCCGAAGGTTGCAGGAACGGCAACTCATATTCCGCTTGGGAACCCTGCAGCCCAATGGCATCAATATGGACTTCACAAGCTTCAAAATCTCCCCTTCCCCCACTGCATCCCAAAACCAGCCCGGTTCTTACCCTCCTCCCCCCACTGCATCACCAAACCAGCCCAGCTCTTCCCCTCCCCTCACTGCATCCCAAAACCAGCCCAGCCTGTCTCTGCCTCCCTAACCTGTTCTTCCTCTCACCCATCCCTTCCTTCCACCTCAAGCCGCACCTCCATCTCTCACCTACCACCTCATCCCGCCTCCTTGACCTATCCATCTTCCCTAGACTGACCTATCCCCTCCCTACCTCCCCACCTATAGTCTCTCCACCTATCTTCTTTTCTCTCCATCTTCGGTCCGCCTCCCCCTCTCTCCCTATTTATTCCAGGTCCCTCTCCCCATCCCCCTCTCTGATGAAGGGTCTCGGCCCGAAACGTCAGCTTTTGTGCTCCTGAGATGCTGCTTGGCCTGTTGTGTTCATCCAGCTCCACACTTTGTTATCTACAAGTCAGTTGGTTGACATTTATCAGTGAGAAAATTCTACAGTCAGCTATTAAAGATGTAATAGCAGAGCATTTTAACATAACATCATCAGAGTCAGCATGACCTCAAAGGGGAAAATTGTGCCTGATAAATGTGTCAGAATCCTTTGAGGAGGCAACATGCAGGATAGATAAAGGGGAACCAATAAATATGTTATGTTTGGATTTCCTAAAGCCACTGAAGAGCCCATGATATTGGAAATAATATATTAGCCCTGATAGAGGATTAGCTCACTAATAGAAGGCAGATAGAGGGATCATGTTCAGGATGGCATCCTGTAACCAATGGAATACCATGGGGATCAGTGCTGGAATCACATTAACAATATTAAAATTCAAAGAGGGCCACTTTAAAGTTAACACTCAGCATTCCAACAAAACAATCACGGCTCCTGCTCAGGTTTAAGCAGAAGCTGGTTGTTCAGTGACTAACAAGAGGCAAGTAATACATTTGTAACTGAAAGAACAAAGGGAGGAACATTGAAGAATTTATTTTTTATGCCATGGGTTTGGCATATGGGATTCTCAACCAGGTACAGTGCCACTGGCAGACTTCAATGCAGTGTTCAACTAGAAACTGGAAAATATTTGTAAAATAAACACTATAATGTTGGGAGAGAGCAAGGAAATAGGACCGAGTGAGAGCGCTTCAGAGTGGTCCAACAGCTGCAATAAACTGGAAAGGAAAAGTTACCTTATGTGCTAAGATTGGGTCTGCATCCATTGGAGTTTAGAGGAATGCGGGGTGATTTATGATAACATACAGATTCTGAGGGGAGAGATCATAGGAACTGCAGATGCTGGAGAATCCAAGATAACAAGGTATGGATCTGGATGAACACGGCAGGCCAAGCAGCATTTTGGGAGCAGGAAAGCTGACGTTTCAGGCCTAGACCCTTCATCAGCCCGAAACATCAGCTTTCCTGCTCCTAAGATGCTGCTTGGCCTGCTGTGTTCAAATGATCGCTTGGATGCTGAGAGACGAGAGTAGGTGATGCAATTGTAATTGGCGGTGTGGACTGGTGGGCCGAAGGGCCTATTTCCACACTGCAGGGAATCTAATCTAATCTAAAGAGGGGTCTCCTATTTAAGATGTAAATGAGGAGATTTTATTCTCTGAGAGGGTCGTAATATTTGTAATTCGCTCCCCCAGAGAGCAGTGGAGGCAGGGTCAGTTAATATTTTTAAGACAGAGGTAGAAAGGTGCTTGATGAACGAGGAGGAGGGGGAGTGCAGGGCAAAGGTTATCAGGGTTAGATAGGGAAGTGGGGCCCCAATCAGTTCAGCATTGTCTTATTGAATGATGAAGCATGCTCAATGGGAGAATGGTCAACCCGAACTCTTTGTCTTTTTGATTGCATGTTCATATGACTGAGTATCCTCCTCCTGCACTATGACACTTCGTCACTGCAGAACTCACTCACTCTTTACTTCTGTCCGTTTACTGCCTCGTAAAAGACATGCAAACGTGGAGATAGCACACGATTGTGGAGGTGAAGGCCAGAAGACCTTGAGAAATAAGAACAACAGTAGGCTGTTCAGCCCTCAAGTCTGCTGTGTCCTTCTACAGGATCTTGTCCTGCCTTTTCCCCATAACCCTTGTTTCCCCAATTGATCAAGAATCTATCTATCTCAGCCATAAATACACACAAGAGCCGTGCCCCACAGCCCTCTGTGGCATGGAGTTCTAAAAACTCACAACCTTCTGAGAGAAGAAATGCTTGAAGAGCAACAATGAATAGTGGTGCACGCTGCAGGGTCCTGCAGCCTACGTCTTGTCCCTAATTCCTATTTTATACATACCATCCTGCAGTATTTAGTCCTGTGTTCTTTGGAGGTCACTAACACAGGCAGAAGTCTATTGAACCTTTACCCTCCCATGGGTGTTGTATTATTAGTGCTTAAAAGAAAATCCATTTCAGACGGTAATGCGTTAACTGTAGTTCGTCAAATTTTTTGAATTAGTGGCTCATATAATCTGCTGCCAGATTCTTTGATGCATTATGTCCACTCTCCTGCTGACAACACTGATACTCGGTCACAAGATGTAACACTAAAGTCAGGACCAGTTGGCAGAGTTTGAGTGTGTTTCCTCAGCAAAGTCACTGGGATCAGACAGGGCTGCATTTCCTGCGGAAGCTCTATGTCTAGTATTGAAGAAACACTGCACCTCAGATCCATCCCTTCATTACTTTAACCAAAGGGGTTTCAGATTTAAGAACCCACAAAGCAGCAGAAATTTTATGGACTGGAGCAGGCCATTTTGGCCCATCGTGTCTTTATTGGCGCTCTGAACATTTTGATTTCATGTCAACCTCTTCCTGCCTTGTCCCTAAAACCCTGTGTATTGCTTCAGTTTAAATAGACATCCAACGCCCCTCTTGAATATCTCAATGGATCTGGGTACCACCACGTTCCCAGACAATGCGTTCCAAACCCAAACTTACTCACTGTGTGCAAAAAAAATTATTTCATCCCTTTCTGCTGCTTCTTCAAATTAATTTTGGGCATGACATGACGTTGAACTCCTCTTCCATCACCTCTATGTATATGCCCATTTCTTTGCATAGGAGTTGTCCTCCTGCTCCATGGGCCATTTCACCTGGGCTCTACCGTTTGGCCTTTCACTTGGACTTTATTTCTTCAAGGTGACATCAGCTATCCTAATTTCTCTGCTCCCCTCCTTGACTCTAACCTGTGTCCTTCTGAATTCCATTCCCTCAGGTCAAACCATGATAATGGATGTGCCTTTGTTGACTGGCATTTCAACCAGGCAGAATCTGAGTGCCAACTCTCAATTACTTCTTCCTAATTCTCCCTGGATCATGAGCCAACCACTGAACATCAAACTGTTGTTTCCAGGATTGTTACTGATCTCATCTCCTCTGGTGTTTTCCCTGCCACATCTTCCCATCTCGTAGCCGTGTCCCCCTACCCCAAGCCACTAAGCCCTCTTCTACCTCCTTCCCAAAACCCACAAGCAGGACTGCTCTGGCAGACCCATCATTTCAGCTATTCCGGGCCCAGTAAACATAATTCTTCCTGTCTTGACTCTTTCCTCTTCCCTTTTCTAGTCTCTTCCCACTTACATTTATGATTCTTTGACATTTTGAGTCAGTTCTATGATTTCCAGATGTCTAGCAAGAGCTGCCTCCACTTCACCATAGACATGCAATCCCTTTACACAGCCATCCCCCACCACGATGGTCTCAGGGCTCTCTCTTTCTTCCTGGAAAGAGGCTTAAACTACCTCCATCCACCACTACCCTCCTCCGCCTGGCCAAGCTCATCCTCACTTTGGAGAATTTCTCCTTTAATTCCTCCCATTTTCTCCAGGGCTGAGGGGTGGCTATGTGTCCCTACATGGGGTCCCAGTTGTTTCTCTCTCTTGGTTGCGGTACATGGAGCATTCCTTCTGCCAGTCCTACTAGAAACCCCACCCACAACTCTTTCTCTAGTACATCAATGGTGTCTTCAGTGCTGCTTCCCTCTCTTATCCAGAATTAGGCAAATTCATCAGTTTCACTTCCAATTTCCACGCTAGTCTCGCATGTACCTGGTCCATTTCGAACTCTTCCCTTCCTTACTTTCTGTGCCTCTATTTCTGGAGAAAGGCTAGCCACCAACACCCAATACAAACCCCCTGACTCACACGATCATCTTGACTATAGATCCTCACACCCGACATCCTGCAATTTAAACTTCATTGTATTCTCCTAGTTTCTCTGTCTCTGTCACATCTGTTCTCTTGATGGCACCTTCCACCAGCTGCTATCAATAATCATCGAATCGCTACAGTGTGCAAAGAGGCCCTTCGGCCCATCCTGTCGACAGCAATCCTTGGAGCATGCCACCTAGACCCATCCCCCTATAATCCACCTAATCCAAACATCCCAGAACACTACGGGCGATTTAGCATGGCCAATCCACCTAAGCCTGCACATCTTTGGACTGTGGGAGGAAACCGGAGCACCAGGAGGAAACGCACACACACACACACAGAGCATATGCAAACTCCACACACTCAGTCACCCGAGGGTGGGATCGAACCTGGGTTCCGGGCGCTGTGAGGCAGCAGTGCTAACCACGAAGCCACCGTGTTGCCCATATGACCTCTTTTTTCATCAACCGAGGGTTCCTCCCCCCTCAGCCCTCAGCCATGGCTGATCCTCTCCTACACCTCTGCCTGCACCCCTTGCCTTCCTTTCATTCCCAGAACAATTCTATGGTCCTCTCTGTCCGTGTTTTCCACACCACCAGCCTCCATATTCAAAGGATTATCTTCCGCCATTTCCACCACCAAACACTTTCCCTTTCCCCCACTTCCTTGTCAGCAATACAAAGGGACTATTCCCTCCATAACTCCCTGGTCCACTCCTAACACTTCTTCACTCACACATGACACATCCCCATGCAAGCATAACAGGCATAACACTTGCTCATTAACTCCTCCCTGTCACAGTCCAAGGCCCCAAAACCCCTTCCAGGTGAAGTACTTGTACTTCATCCAATTAAGCTTACTGTATTTGGTACTGCCAATGTGGTCTCCTTTACACTAGCAAGACCAAACACAGACTGGGTGACCAGCTTGTGGAAAACCTGATGCTCCCCACAAAGTGACACAATATTGAGTGACGATCCTCATGTAATCATGTAACTTTGTGTGAAACATCTACTTTCTCACAATTTATTGTGGACTTCAGATGGTTTCTCACTTTCTGAAGATCATGGAGGGCTTCTGAGGAATCTTCCAGCACTTTCTCTCAGATGGATGTCACTTTGATAAACATGTAACTCTATTTCTGAACTGGTTCCTTGGTCGATTACCATGTGAGCTTGAGTCCATTCAAAGGGAACTATTGCTGATACGTTTGTCTTTCTTTCCTCACTGGCAGTAAGTACTACTCTCATTAAACTACACCCAAACATTTGTTCAACAAGTCTCAATGTAAGATCCACAAATTGGCCACAAGAAAGTAAAACTTGCCATTCCATTTTGATTAACTTGGGATAGATATCCTAAAGCTCAAATTAGAATCATAGAATCCTTACAGTGTAGAAATAGGCCCTTTGGCCCAACAAGTCCACAAGGACCCTTGGAGCATCTCACCCAGACCCATCCCCCTATAACCCACCTAACCTACACATCCCTGGACACTACGGGCAATTTAACATGGCTGATCCACCTGGTCTGCACATCTTTGGACTGTGGGAGGAAACCGGGGCACCCAGGGGAAACCCATGCAGATACAGGGAGAATGTGTAAACTCCACACAGACAGTCGCCTGAAGCTGGAATCAAACCTGGGTCCCTGGCGCTGTGAGGCTGCAGTGCTAATCACTGAGCCACCATTATGTCATGGAGTCCCATTTGAAGTATAGTGACTGTTATAATTTGGGAAATGGCATGGAAATATGCACAACGTGGGGTCCCACAAACAGCAATAATCTGCTTGGTGCGATATTGGTTGAAGGCTTTATACTGATCAGGAGAGCAGGTAGAGTTGTTTACACTCTGTATATCTCTTGAATCCATCAGAGAGGGCCTTGGCTTAATGTCTTACAGACGAGTGGGCTCACAGAAACAGAGAGGCATGTATCACAGAAGAGGTCCTTCAGCCCATTGTTCTGCACCAACCTCCCTGCACTAATTCTACTTTCCAGCACCTGGCCCATAGCCTTAAATGTTATGACATTTCAAGTTCTCATCTGAGCACTTTTTAAAGGTTGTACGGTTTCCTGTCTTGACTATCTACCCAGGCAGTCATTCTAGACCCTCACCACACTCTGGGTGAAAACATTTTTCCTCAAATCCCCTCTAAACTTACTGTCCTTTGATTTAAGATGATGTTCCTTTGTTATTGGCCCTTCAACTAAGTGGAGCAGCTGTTTCCTATTCTTGTCCATGCCCCTCATAATCTTCTAAAACTCCATTAGGTCACTCCCTCAACCTTCTAAGCTCCGAAAGCAACAACCTGAGCCTCTTTTCATGGCTAAACTGCTCCATCCCAGGCAATGTCCTGGTGAATCCCCTCTCTACCCCTTCAGTGATATTAAATCCTTCCTGTTTTGTGGTGACCAGAACTGTACACAGTGCTCCAGCTGTGTCCTGACCAATGCTCTGTACAGTTCCTATATAACCTCCTGCTCTCATAATCTCTACCCTGACTGATGAAAGCAAGATTCCCTATACCTTTATAACTGTGCTATTAACCTGTCCTAACCACATTCAGCGATCTGTGGACAGACTTCCCAAGGAACATTGGCATAGAGAGAGATCTGGGCGTACAGGTCCACAGATCCCTGAAAGTGCCAACACATGTGGGTAAGTTGGTCGAGAAGGCATACAGCATGCTTGCCTTCATTGGCCGGACCATTGAATATAAAAGTTAGTAAATTATGTTGCAGCTGGCATGAAAGTGCAGAGGGCTCTTGTCTCACCTTACTTCCTTGAAACACAGCACGGCTGAGATCTCTCGGCCTTGGTCCCTTGGCCAAAGTTTGTTGTGTCCCTATTGTACTAATGGTCCATGTCCCCTCCCCTTGCTGAACTAGTTTAAATTCTCCCTAACAGCAGAAGCCAGCCTTCCTGCGGGGATGTTCGTCCCATCCTGGTTCAGGTACAGACTGTCCCATTGGCACAGAACCCACCTACTGGAGAAAGGTCCTGGTGTTTCAGGAAACTGACACCAACTCCTGAGTCATGCATTCACTGTACTGATCAGTGTGTGGCCCCAGGGAGAACCCAGAGATTACAAACTTTAGGGTCCTGCTCTTTAGTGACTGCCTAGGTCTTCAAAGTCTTGAAGTAGTACCTCATTCCTCATTCTTCCAATACTCATAGTGACAAAATCACATCCAAAAATTGACATCTCCAAACTATGTAGCCCTATCAGGGAGGACGAAATTATCAAAATCTATGCAAAATATAGGTTGACCACATCTCTATCAGCCCTGCACGATGCAGACTGCCTGGAATTGTGTTAGCCACCAGGTCCCCTTTCCCACCCTGCATTTGGAAGGGCAGACACTCATCTGCTTTCCCATCCATGCCTGTCGTAAAACCCAGACTCAATCAATACTAATTTCTGCATTGAATCAACATCCAGCAAAAACAAAATTCTGCTCCTATGATATTGTTCTCTCAATCCTGAAGAAATAATGAGGTTTGAAATGATACAAGCGAACAATCAAAACATATTCAGACTGAATTAAATAGCTCAGTGGGAAGGCAGAGGGCAGTGGAACGAGCAAATCGCGGAGGGAGGAGAGAGTGAGAAAGGGGAAGGTAGGCAGGGAGAGGAAAGGATAGTGAGAGAGATGGAGAGAGAGAGAAAGCTGGCACTAAAGGGATCTTGTCTCAGTCTTTTTACAGCTTGACTTCAGTCACGTCCCACAATACATTGACAATGATTTGTTTGGACACGATTTATAATACAATTTAAATTCAGAATTAATGCCAGATATAGGAAACAATTACCCTGAAAGAGAAACAGAGAAAGAGGGAGAGGCAGAGATATAGAGACAGACAAACAGAAGGATGTTTAAAGAGATGGAGAGAAATAGAGACTGAGAGGAATACAGATAGCCTGAGACGGAGCGAGTGGGGGAGGCAGAGAACATAATAAGCAGAAGGAGCGAAATGAGAGAGACGGACAAGGAGACATTGATAGAGATAGACAGACACAGAGGAAGAGGAAAAGAGAGGGAGAGAGAGAGAGAATGAGAGGGACAGTGGCAGAGAGGGAGAGAGAGTTAGAGGGGAACGGAAACAGGGATTGAGAGAAAGACCGAAAGAGGTGGCAAAGATAGAGTCGAGAGAAATGATAGGGAGTAAATGAATGATTCAGAGGGAGAGAGAGATGGAATGAGAGACAAAGGATAGAGGCAGGCAGAAAGATAGAGATTACAAGAGAGTTACTGTGAGTCAAGCGAATGAGCAAGACAGAAGGAGTGATGGAGAGGGACAGGCCTGAGTACATTCTTGCCGACTTATCAGCTTGAACTTCTGAAAGAAAAGGAACTGCCTTGCACTTGAGAAATTTCATTTCGTGTTTGGATAGGAATTTAACGAGTCAGCAAATTGATGCTGTTGCAGAACTCCCAGCGCTGTTGCTCTCCCCATCAATTAGCATGGGGCTGTTAAAACACACAACATTCCAAGCCACAAAACATGGACGAATATATTTACACAGCGTGTATCTGTCAAGGCATTTTGTGTTAGAGGCAGCAGTAACTCAGAATCTGAGAATTTCTTAGGAGTCAAGGAGACCATTTGGCCCATCTTATGTATGAGTGATCTGTTTAGTCACACTCCTCTCCCTGTTCCCCATTGCCCCATGGGTCGTTCCTTTTCCCAATTATTATTCAATTCCATTTTGAAAGTTTTTATTGAATCTGATTCCCTCACCCTTTAAGGCAGCGCATCCCCGATCTGAATAATTCGCTGAATAAGATTAGATTTCCCTATTTTCCTCTGGATTCACTCTACTGAACATTGTGTCACCTAGTTACCAAGATTGCCTCTGATGGAATTTCTCTTCAGTGAATTTACAAAAACTGTAAAATTTTAAACATCTTTCATTGCAGGATTTTGTCCCAACGTCATTGAAGAACGGTGATATATGTAGAACATAGAGAATATGGAACAGTATAGCGCAGGAACAGGCCCATCAGCCCACCATGTCTGTACTGGTCATGATGCCATTCTAAACTAATCCCACCTGCTTGCGTGTGATCCATACACCCCTATTCCCTGCCTGTTCATGCACCTGACTAAATGCATCTTAAACATTGCTCTCGTATCTGCTTCTACCATCTCCCCCTGGCAGCATGTTCCAGGCATCTGCCACTGTCTGTGTAAAGCAATTTGCCTTGTACATCTCCTTTAAACTTTCCCCCTCCCATCTTAAACCTATACCCTCCAGTTTTGTAATCCCCTACCCTGGGAAAAAGACTGTGGCTATCCTTATCCATGCCCCACGTAATTTTCTATACTTCAATTTAGTCACCCACCAGCTTCTGGCACTCTTAGAGAAAACATTATGAGCTTGTCCAACCTTCCCTTACAGCAAATACATTCCAACCCAAGCGATTTCCTGGTCATCGTTTTCTGACCTTCTCTAAAGTCTCCGCATCCTTCCTATGATGTAGCAACCAGAATTGCACACAATATTCCAAATGTGGTCTAACTATATTCTCACATAGCTTGCCAACCTTTATACTCAATGCCCCAACCGATGAAGGCAAGCATGCTATATACACCATTTTTACCACCTTATCCACTTGTGTGGTCACTTTCAGGGAGCTACAATCTTGTACCCAAAGATCCCTCTCTGGTATCAATGCTCCGAAGGGCCCTTCCATTTACTGTATCACCTCACCCTCACCTGGAATAACCCACATCGATCATTTCGCCGCCCAACGTTCTAATGGATCAATATCCTGCTGTTGCAGTGACTGGAATGAGGTCAGCCAGGTGGATGTCAGAGAATATGAGTTCCCTGACTGGGGCTGTTAACCTGGTCCAATCAGGGAGCCTGGGCGGACAGATACAAATAGGAGTGTCGGAGGTTCTGCTCACACTAAGAGCTGGCTCTGAAGGAGCTGGATTAGTGTGAAGGACTCTCCGCACGTAAATACAGGGGGATGTGGTGGTGACAGAATACCAGCCTCTTGTGCAATTATTTCAGCTGTATCCTTTGACAACCTTCCTCACTATCCACAACTCCAACAATTTTCATGTCGCTTGCAAACTCACCACTTAGACCACCTGCTTTTTCATCCAAATCATTTAATTTTTTTCAAACAACAGAAGTCTAAGCAATGACCCTTGTGAAACACTACTGGTCACAGGCCTCCAGTCAGATAAATACTATCTGCAACTACCTACCGTTTTCTATAACCAAGCCAATTTTGTATCCAGTTTACCAACTTACCTTAATCTTCTGGAACAACCTACCATAACGGCAGCTGTGAAATGCTCTATTAAAGTCTCTATGGACAACATCAACTGCTCTAAACAAGACCTCCCCTACACAAAACCGTGCTCACTACCCATTCTTATCCAAATGTGAGCAAATCCTGTCCCTTAGAATCTTCTCCAAAAATTTCCCTACCACTGATATAAGGCTCACTAGCCTGTAATTTCCTGGATTATCTCTGTTGCCTTTCTTAAACAACGGAACAATGTTGGCTATTCTCCAGACTTCTGAGACCTCAGCTTTAGCTAAAGAGGATGCAAAGATCTCCATCAAGGTCCCAGCAATCTTCTGCATTGTCTCCTTTAAAAACTGCACATAGATCCCATCATGCCCTGGGGACTTATCTCCTTTAATGTTTCTCAGGACACCAATATTTCTACATATTGACATGCCCCAGAACATCACATACATTTATGTAATCTCACGCTCATCCATGTCCTTCCCCTTGGTGAGTACCAATGCAAAGTACTTAGTAAGGACCTCATCCACTTCCTCTGGCTCCATGCATACATTACCTCCTTTGTCCTTGAGTGGATAACCTTTCCTTACCTATCCTCTTGCTCCCAATATATGCACAAAATACTTGCAATTCTCCTTAATCCGACTATCCCAGGACATTTCATGGCCCCCTTTAACCGTCCCAACTCCATATTTACATTCTTTCCTAATTTCTTCATATTCCTCAAGGGCCTTGTTTGATTTTAGTTTCCTAAACCTTACACATGCTTCTTTTTTCATTTTGACTTAACTTTCAAGATTGCTTGTCATCCAGGGTTCCTGAATCTTGCCATCCTTGTCTTTCATCCTCGCAAGAACATGTTGGTCCTGAACTTGATTGACTGCTCTTTAAAAGACTGCGATGTGTCAGATGTGGATTTATCCTCAAACAGCTGCCCCTGATCTAACTTCTCCAGTTCCTGCCTCGTACTGTTATAATTTGCCTCCACCTAATTTAGCACTTTCACCAGATGACTAGTCTTATCCATTATTGTCATTATTCCCAAAATATTCCCCCACTGGCAGACATGTGTACTAATCCAGACTCTAAGCTCATCTGCTTTGCCTGTTATACTCCTCGCAATAAAATAAATGCACTCCAGACTGCCAGTCCTGCTGTGTTCAGAAATCTGGCCCTACCTGTTCTTCCTATTATCACAGAATCCCTACAGTGTGGAAGCAACCCTCACAGCATCCCACCCAAACCCATCCCCCTATAACCCACCTAATCTACATATCCCTGAGCATTATGGGCAATTTAGCATGGCCAATCCACCTAGCCTGCACATCTTTGGACTGTGGGAGCAAACCAGAGCACCCAGAGGAAACCCACACAGACACAGAGAGAATGTGCAAACTCCACACAGACAGTTACCTTTGGGTGGAATTGAACCTGGGTCCCTGGTGCGGTGAGGCAACAATGTTGACCACTGAGCCACCGTGCTGCCCAAGACTTAATTGACTTAACCTCTCCTTCTCGTCAAACGCTCCACGCACTGACCTACTCTCCGGGTGACCCCCACAAACCTGCACCAACCACACTCGCTCAAACACTCCTGAGCAGTACTCGAAAACTCCTTTAGAATGTCCCGTGTCCAGTCAGCAACATTGTTGACTTTGGCAGCAGGGTGGCAAGACATCATCTTGAAGTGTCCAGGAGAGACGTCCAGCTGTGTCCCTGTGTCCCGATCACAATTGTTCACCCAAATGTAGAACCCAAATGTGTCAGTCTTGGTGCCACTGATCTGGGGCTGTTGCTTTCCCCTGGGGGGCCATGGCACACAGCAGTGTACCTGTTTGATGGAGGAATGGCCACAAGAGACTCCTGCACTGCCTGACTCTCCTGGCAGTCACCCATCTCTCTGGAGGATCCTTTGGTGTGAACACATCCCTGACATTGCTATGCCCTCTGTATGCTCCTCTATGTGTCCAACTATTGCTGGTCCATTGGTCTAAGAGGACCTGCAGTCAGGCATACTTCCTGCAGACATTATTGTCCCTGACCTCTCATATCTCATAGGAGGAATAGACCATTCCACTAACTGCCATTACTGACCCTTTAGTAACTACTATATTAAAAGAAAAGGAAAGACATCTCCATGCTGTTCATTAACCTCAACAAAGCCTGGTCCTCACAAAAGCCCATACTTTCACCTCAGCAGCACCATTTTGAGCTCACAGCTGCTCTCCAAAATGTCCATTCCTGCTAGAGAGCGCCTCCCTTTTATATGCTCTCAGGAGTAAGGAAAAACTCTCCCAGAATCCTCCTCAGTCACTTCTCACGACTGTCACCTGTTAGATGCTCCTGTTGAGCACAGTGTCCTATGTGATCCCCTTCTTAGCCTGCTGACCAAGCCATCTCTTTCAGAATCCTTCTCAGAGATTACTCACTTCCAGCCTCCAAGTCTGGATGCTGGCTATCTCAGAGTGGGGGCTTGCAAGTGGTACCATTCCCATAGTGTACTATGTATCTATCGCTTACTCCTCCACCTCTCCTCTCTTTCCTTCAGGAGAAATTTCTTTCTTCATTTGAATCACTCTATCTTTTCATATGTTCTGAGATGTGGTGTCTCTGGCTAGGCAAACATTTATTGTCTATCCCAAGTTACTCCTAAAAAAGTGGTGGGGAGTCATCTCCTCTATCCGTAGAATTTTGGGACATCCACAAAGCCTTAGAGAGGAAATTCCAGGATTTTGATCCAATGACACCAAAGGAACAGCAACATATTTCTAAGTCAGGATGGTAAGTGGCTTGGAGGGGAACTCATGACTTAACATTCAAGATTGCTTGTCATCCAGGTACATGGATGATGTTCCCATATACCTGCTGCCCTTGTCCTTCGAGATGGATGTGGTCATGGAGGGTGTTGGCTGAGGACATTTGATTAATTTCTACACTGCATCTGCTGTTGTCGAGTCTCAGTGATGGAGGGAGTGAATGCTTGTGGATGCGGTGCCAATCAAGCGGCTGCTTTGTCCTGGATGGTGTCAAACTTCTGGAGTGTTGTTGGGGCTGTACCCATCCAGGCAAGTGGGGAATATTCCATCACACTCCTGACTTGTGCCTTGTAGATGATGGACAGGTTTTAGGGAGTCAGGGGATGAGTTACCCACAGCAGTACTTCTAACCTCTGAACTGCCCTGGGGCCACTGTGTTAATATGAGGAGTCCAGTTGAGTTTCTGTCAATGGTAACAGCCAGAATGCCGATAGTGGGGGATTCAGTGATGGCAACACCATTGAATGTCAGGGGGCGGTGGCTAGATTGTCTAGATTGTTAGATTATTGGTGATAGTCATAGCCTGGATTTTTTTGGCACAAACATAACTTGCCGCTTGTCAGCCCAAGCCTGGATATTGTCCAGATCTTGTTGCATGTGAACACAGACTGCTTCTGTATCTGAGGAGCCGTGAATGGTGCTGAACATTGTGCAATCATCGGTGAACATCCCCACTTCTGACCTTATGATGGAGGGAAGGTCATTGATGAAGCAGCTGAAGATGGTTGGGCCGAGGACACTACCCTGAGGAACTCCTGCAGAGGTGTCATGGAGCTGAGATGACTGACCTCCAGCAACCACGACCATTTTCCTATGTGTCAGGTATGACTCCAACCATCAGAGAGTTTGCCCCCGATACCCATTAATTCCAGTTTTGCTGGGGCTCCTTGATGCCACACTCGGTCGAATGCAGCCTTGATACTAAGGGCTGTCACTCTCACCTCATCCTCTGGGCTTCAGCTCATTTGTCCATGTTTGATCCAAGGCTGTAATGAAATCAGGAACTGAGTGGCCCTGGCGGAACCCAAACTGGGCATCACTGAGCAGGTTATTGCTGAGCAGGTGCTGCTTGATAGCTCTGTTACTGACACCTTCCATCACTTTACTGATGGTCTAGAGGAGACTGATGGGGTGTTAACTGTCCTACCATTAATTGCATAAGTCCTGCCCTTGTTTGTTTCGCCAAAATGCAGTGCCCTGCATATATCTAAATTCAACTCCATTTGCCATTCTCCAGTCCATTGACCAAATTGATCAAGATTTCTTTGTCATCTCAGACAACTTTCTTTCACTGTCACCAAACCAACAATTTTGATGTTATCGGCAAACCATGCCTCCTAAATTATCATCCAAATCATTTATATAAATGACAAAAGTGGACCCAGTACCAATCCCAGTGGAACACCACTGATCACAGGTCTCCAGTCTGAAAAAACAACCCTCCACCATCATCCTCTGTCTGCTGCCAGCAAGCCAATTTTATATCCAATCGGCAAGCTCACTCTGAATCCAAAGTGATCCAACTTTACTAATTGGTTGACAACACAGAACCTTGTCAAATGTTTTACTAAAGTCTAAGTAAACAACGTCTACCACACTTTTCACATCCATCCTTTTAGTTACTTCCTCAAAAAACTCAATCAAGTTTGTGAGACACAGTTTGCCTCAGACAAAGCCACGCTGACTATTGCCCTAATCAGTCCTGGCCTTTCCTCTGATGTGAGACTCATCGGTCTATAGGTCTCAGGCTTCTTCTTACAGCTTTTCTTAAACAATGGCACAACATTTGTCACCATCTAGTCCTCTGACACCTCATTCGTGGTTCTAGGTTACACAAATAATTTGGCTAGGGACCCCATAATTTCCTCCCTACCTTCCCACAATGCCCTGGGATGCATGTGATCAGGTCCCAGGGATTTATGTCCAGCACTTCCTTTTCTTTAAAGGAAACTGATTGCAAACCATCAATATTTATTTCCCTGTGTACTGTAGCCACCATTTCTTTCTCCATAGTAAAGTCCGATGTGAAATATTCATTCAATATCTCTCCCATCTCCATATTGTTGGTGAGATACCTGTGTTGTAATTGTGCTAAAGCAAGTTGGCTAGGAGAGCAGTGGGTTCTGGAGCACATGTCTTCAGTACTATTGCAGGAATGCTGTCCGGTCCCTTTGAAGTATCCAGTGTCTCCAACTATTTCTTGATGTCATGTGGAATGAATTGAATTGACTGAAGACTGTTTTCTGTAATGCTGGAGACCACTGGAGGAGGCCGAGATAGATCATCCAGCCATTTCTGCAAATTCTGCAGCCTTATTTTTTGCACTGATGTGCTGGGCTCTTCCATCATTGAGGATGGGGATATTTGTGGAGCCTCCACCTCCAGTGAGTTGTTTAATTGTCCTCCATCATTCATAACTGGATGCGGCAGGACTGCAGAGCTTAGATCTGATCCTTTGATTGTGGGATCGCTTAGCTCTGTCTATTACTTGCTGTTTTCACTGTTTGCTGTGCAAGTCGTCCTGTTTGGTGGCTTCACCAGGTTGATATCTCATCTTCAGGTATGCCTGGTGGTATTCCTGGCACGGCATCCTGCACTCTCCGTTGAACCAAGGTTGATCCCTCAGCTTGATGGTAATGGTTGAGTGGGGGATATGCCAGGTCATGAAGTTACAGATTGTGCTGGAGTACAATTCTGCTGCTGTTGATGGCCCACAGTGTCTCATGGATGCCCAGTCTCGAGTTGCTAGATCTGTGTGAAGTCTATCCCATTTAGTACGGTGATAGTGCCACACAACACAACGAAGGTTGTTCTCAATGTGAAGGCAGGACTTCATCTCCATAAGGACTGTGCGATGTTTTCTCTTACTAATACTGTCATGCCCAGATGCAACTGCAGCATGCAGATTAGTAAGGATGAGGTCATGTATGTTTTCCCTCTTGTTGGTTCCCTCACCACCTGCCGCAGACCCACTCTAGCAGTTATGTCCTGTAGGACCCGACCACCTTAATCAATTGTCCTGCTGCTGAGCTATTCTTGGTGGTGGACATTGAAATCCCCCACCCAGAGTACATTTTGTGCCCTTGCCATCCTCAGTGCTTCCTCACAGTGTTGTTCAACATTGAGGAGTACCGACTTATTAGCCGTGGGAGGATTGTACATGGTAATCAGCAGGAGATTTCCTTGCCCATGTTTAACTTGACACTATGAGACTTCATGGGGTCTGGAGTCAATGTTGAGGACTCCCAGAGCAACTCCCTCTCAACTGTATCTTAATGAGTACTTTGCATCAGTATTCACCGAGGAGACGGACGTGATGGATGTTGAGGTTAAGGTTAGCTGTTTGATTACTCTACGTCAAGTCGGCATAAGGCGGGGGGAAGTGTTGGATATTCTAAAAGGCACTAGAGTGGACAAGTCTCCAGGTCCGGATGGGATCAATCCCAGGTTGCTGAGGGAAGCGAGAGAGGAAATAGCTGGGGCCTTAACAGATATCTTTGCAGCACCCTTGAGCACAGGTGAGGTCCCGGAGGACTGGAGAATTGCTCATGTTGTCCCCTTGTTTAAGAAGGGTAGCAAGGATAATCCAGGTAATTATCGACCGGTGAGCCTGACGTCAGTGGTGGGGAAGCTGCTGGAGAAGATACTGAGGGATAGGATCTATTTTCATTTAGAAGAAAATGTGCTTATTAGTGATAGGCAGCATGGTTTTGTGCAGGGAAGGTCATGTCTCACCAACTTAATAGAATTCTTTGAGGAAGTGACAAAGTTGATAGATGAGGGAAGGGCTGTAGATGTCATATACATGGACTTCAGTGAGGTATTTGATAATGTTCCTGTGGTAGGCTGATGGAGAAAGTGAAGTCACATGGGGTCCAGGGTGAACTAGCTAGATGGATAGAGAACTGGCTGGGCAACAGGAGACAGAGGGTTGTAGTGGAAGGGAGTTTCTCAAAATTTCAAACATAGAATAGAATCCCTAGAGTGTGGAAACAGGCCCTTCGGCCCAACAAGTCCACACCGACCCACAGAGCATCCCACCGAGACCCAACCCACTTAATCTGCACATCCCTGAACGCTATGGGCAATTTATCATGGCCAGTCCACTTAACCTGTACATCTTTGGACTATGGGAGGAAACCAGAGCGCCCGAAGGAAACCCACGCAGACATAGAGAGAATGTGCAAACTCCACGCAGACAGTTGCCCGAGGCTGGGATCGAACCTGGGTGCCTGTTGCTCTGAGGCAGCAGTGCCAACCAATAAGCCACCGTACCGTGAAAATGGAGAACTGGTGTTCCACAGGAATCCATGTTGGGACCACTGTTGTTTGTGATATACATAAATAATCTGGTGGAAGGTATAGATGGTCTGATTAGCAAGTTTGCTGATGACACTAAGATTGGTGGAATAGCAGACAGTGAAGGGGACTGTCAGAGATTACAGCAGAATATAGATAGCTTGGAGAGTTGGGCAGATAAATGGCAGATGGAGTTCAATCCGGGCAAATGTGAGGTGATGCATTTTGGAAGATCTAATTCAAGAGCAAACTGTACGGTGAATGGAAAAGTCCTGGGGAAAATTAATGTACAGAGAGATCTGGGTGTTCAGGTCCATTATACCCTGAAGGTGGCAACGCAGGTCGATAGAGTGGTCAAGAAGACATACAGCATGCTTTCCTTCATCAGACGGGGTATTGAGTACAAGAGTTGGCAGGTCATGTTACAGTTGTACAGGACTTTGGTTCGGCCACATTTGGAGTACTGTGTGCAGTTCTGGTCGCCACATTACCAAAAGGATGTGGATGCTTTGGAGAGGGTGCAGAGGAGGTTCACCAGGATGTTGCCTGGTATGGAGGGCACCAGCTACGAAGAGAGGTTGAGTAGATTAGGATTATTTTCATTAGAAAGACGGAAATTGAGGTGGGATCTAATTGAGGTCTACAAAATCATGAGAGGTATCGACAGGGTGGATAGCAAGAAGCTTTTTCCCAGAGTGGGGTCTCAATTACTAGGGGTTATGAGTTCAAAGTGAGAGGAGGAAAGTTTAAGGGAGATATGTGTGGAAAGTTCTTTACGCAGAGGGTGGTGGGTGCCTGGAACGCGTTGCCAGCGGAGGTGGTACGAGAGACACGATAGTGTCATGTAAGATGTATCTGGACAGGTACATAGGCTGTCATTTTCTTTGTTCTTTGTTCTTCCTTAGTATCTCACTGTGCTGCCCGCTCTGCTGGTTCTGGTCTCCCAGTGAGACAGGACATGTCCAGGGATGGTGATGGTGATGTCCGGGGCATTGTCGGTAAGGTATGATTCTGTGAGTATGACTATGTCAGGTTGTTGCTTGCGTAGTCTGTGAGACCGCTCTCCCAATGTTGTCACTAACCCCCAGGTTTTAATGAGGAGGACTTTGCAGGGTCGACAGGGCTGTTTCTGCCGTTGTCTTTTCCAGTGCCCAGGTCGATGCCAGGTTGGCTGTATAAATATCTAGGGAGTGGGTTATAAGTGCTAGCCCAGTCAGCGATGTCCACATCCCACGATTGATTAAACAAGCAGACAGTAATACCCCGACTTTTTGAACGGAAGAGTGCCCTGTGAGGGTGGGATCTGTTTCCAGCCAAACTGCTGATGTCGTTGCTGCTGAGGTGTGGAGAGGATGACTCTTTAGGACCCTGCAGGCGCTCTGAGCTGCTGTGCGCAACCTCTGCAAAGCCGAGCTGGAGTGGGTGCTTTCCTAACGCTGTTTCTGCTGCATTGCAATGGGGGATCTGAGAGGCAGAGCCCCCCCCCCCCCATCCCACTAGCTCACTGTTCCAGGGCATCTCCTCCTCAGCTCAGTGCTAGCTGCCTCAGCGAGACTCTGCAGCCCGCCTCCTGAGCGCTAACATCGTCCCGATCGTATTATGCTGGGTAAAAGTTACACACTGTCCTCATCTCAGACCTACTCACTAACTGTAATGGGCCAGATTGCAATGATCTGAACTAACGCCAGTTCGGTGAGTGGCTACTTAAGCAATGATTCTGTGTGAAAATATGAGCCAGTCTGTGTATGTGTCTATACATGTTCGTTTAAACTGTCTTCAAAAACAGACTGTGTGCATGCTTTTTAAAATGTATGTTTAATGAAACTGTATTTTTTTAAAAATATATATAAAAGACACTGTGTGTATTTGTTCTTTTAAGAAGGACAGTACCATTTAAAAATGCTCAAAAAGACTATGCATTAAAAAAGGCTGCATTTGAAAGAGCATTTTAAAAATAAAGTGCATTTTCTTCAATGTGTAATTTTTTCAGAAGGCTGCCTGTGTGTGTGCATTCCACAGCTCTAGGGGCAGCCTGTTCAATATTTACAGGTGGCTGTACCCTCTGACAATGCCAGTTGTGTTCAGAACCCTCGCCCACCCCAGAATTACTGTGCAGCCAGATTTCAGACGTGGTTAAGGGAGACTGCACCTTGGGCAGGGGAACGTGAATTGCCCGCAACAACACTAACCCCTTGTAGCTGACACTGACGGCACTGCTGTGGTTCTAACTCTCAGGCTGGGATTCGGGTTTGTTGCGATGGAACATTTATCTGAGTGCGGACAGAATGGGTCATTTTGAAGGTGCTGGCGACTGCAAGTCGGCAACGTGTCTTTTTGCAGATAGAATGCCGTCAGACAGCACATTTCTGAGCAACAGTTCCATTTATTCCGGAGTTCCCGAATTAGTTTTGCTTTCGATGCGGAAAATGATTGAACTGTCTCTGCCGCTGCAAAACCGGCTAATAGTTGAGCCCGTTGTGTTAAACTGAAAGGATTTGTATGTGTGTGTGTTGCATAATTTATAAATGCTATTCTGCTGGGAACCCCGCCGACCCGGCCCCACACAAGGCTGATAGTGGCTCTGTCCTCGTCTGCAGCTCAGACTGTTCCCTGGAAAACTAGTCAGGGATTTAGGGAAATGTGTGACTAACACAGACACACTTCCGCTCGACTTGTCTCAATTCCACCGTGCTGTGGATTTTTAAAAAAAAATTCCCCTGTTGCGGACTCACGGGAAAAATTGATAACACTTGAACACAATCCCAGTGACTATTCTGTCGGAATTAACAGAGGAAATGATATAGAGCAGGGGAAATGGAATTCCAGGGCAGCGAGGAAAGGAGGGCACTTTATCAAGCTGTTAACCCGGAGAGAGGGACTGAGAGAGGAATGGAGAGAGGGATAGGAAGAGGGATGGAGAGAGGGATAGGGAAAATTGGAGAGAGGGACTGGGAGAGGGTTGGAGAGAGAGAGATTGGGAGAGGTTTGGAGAGAGGGACTGGGAAACGGTTGGAGAGAGACACTTGGAGAGGGCTGGAGAGAGGGTCTAGGAAATGGTTGGAGAGAGGGACTGGGAGAGGGTTTGAGAGAGACTGGGAGAGGGTTGGAGAGAGGGATTGGGAATGGGATGGAGAGGGGGACTGGGAGAGGTTTGGAGAGAGAGACTGGGAGAATTGGAGAGAGGGACTGGGAGAGGGTTGGAGAGAGGGATTGGGAATGAGATGGAGAGAGGGACTGGGAGAGGTTTGGAGAGAGAGAGAGACAGGGAGAATTGGAGAGAGGGACTGGGAGAGGGTTGGAGTCAGAGAGACAGGGAGAATTGGAGAGAGGGACTGGGAGAGGGATGGAGAGAGGGACTGGGAGAGGTTTGGAGAGAGAGAGACAGGGAGAATTGGAGAGAGGGACTGGGAGAGGGTTGGAGTCAGAGAGACAGGGAGAATTGGAGAGAGGGACTGGGAGAGGGATGGAGAGAGGGACTGGGAGAGGTTTGGAGAGAGAGAGACAGGGAGAATTGGAGAGAGGGACTGGGAGAGGGTTGGAGAGAGAGAGACAGGGAGAATTGGAGAGAGGGACTGGGAGAGGGATGGAGAGAGGGACTGGGAGAGGGTTGGAGAGAGAGACTGGGAGAGGGTTGGAGAGAGAGAGACGGAGAATTGGAGAGAGGGACTGGGAGAAGGATGGAGAGAGGGACTGGGAGAGGGATGGAGAGAGAGAGACAGGGAGAATTGGAGAGAGGGACTGGGAGAGGGATGGAGAGAGGGACTGGGAAAGGGTTGGAGAGAGAGACTGGGAGAGGGTTGGAGAGAGAGAGACGGAGAATTGGAGAGAGGGACTGGGAGAAGGATGGAGAGAGGGACTGGGAGAGGGTTGGAGAGAGATTGGAAGAGGTTTGGAGAGACAGACAGGGTGAATTGGAGAGACGGACTGGGAGAGGGTTAGAGAGAGGGAATGGGTGAATTGGAGAGAGGGACTGGGAGAGACTTGGAGAGAGGGACTGGGAGAGGGATGGAGAGAGGGACCGGGAAAGGGTTGGAGAGAGAGACTGGGAGAGGGTTGGAGAGAGATACAGGGAGAATTGGAGAGAGGGACTGGGAGAGGGATGGAGAGAGGGACTGGGAGAGGGTTGGAGAGAGACTGGGAGAGGGATGGAGAGAGATACAGGGAGAATTGGAGAGAGGGACTGGGAGAGGGATGGAGAGAAGGACTGGGAGAGGGATTGGGAGAGGGACTGGGAGACGGTTGGAGAGAGACTGGGAGAGGGTTGGAGAGAGGGTGTGTTGGGACTGTGTTGAGGAAGTCACAGTGTCTCTGTCCACATGGGTTTTGTGTGTGTGAGTGTGTGTGTGTGTGTGTGTGTGTGTGTGTGTGTGTGTGTCCACTACTGATGTCTTCTCCAGCCATATTGCCGAGCTAATGAAGTTGTTGAGGAATGTATAACCTACCACCTTTACTGGTGAAAGCTGGTTTATCAGGATATCATGAAGCCGAAGAATTATACAGAGGCTCACTCCAACGTGAACCCTGTGAGGAATGGAGCAATTGGCAAGCTCCGAGCACTGTAACACACAGTGTCTGACTCATTGCCCAGCTCAGAGGACGTTGCACTGTTTATTAAGCAGCATATCATGTGTGTCTCTGCCTATCAGTCCAACATGCAGCCTCCCCTGTTAATTGTGGATATTTTCTGTTCAACCAGACTTTCCAATTTTTTTACATTCCTCAACAATTAATTTTCATATCTGGGACATTGGTTGAGTTTATGAATCATAATTATTCACAGTGCAGGGGAGCGAGAGCATTAAGAAGAGGTGATGGGATTTGCACCATTTACTGCTCAGTATTAGAGCCCATTTATTGGTATTGATGGGGATTATTCATCATCCTGCTTATTGATATCAAGTCTAATATCTTGTTGTATTTATTATGTATGAATAGTTATTTTTGCGGTTGCTTATCAGTCACCGTTAGACCGAGTGAGTTGCAATGCTGCTGTTTGCTCGGGGATTTCCTGTGGGAATGGGGATGTGGGGAATTGGATTCTGGAGCTAACTCAGGGCTGGAAACAGAAACCCTTGAGTGGTTTGCCTGGTTGGGGAGATAAGGGAGAAAAAATACCTAAGGGAGGAAGTGGGGCTGTAGGAATGGGGGAACAAATAAAGATGCAGGGAAGGGGAAAAGAGAAAGGCAGGCAGACAGAAAGATGCCGAAACTGATGGGGGGAGGTGGAAGGATGGAGCGATGGTCGAGAAACAATGATCTGGACTTTAGGGGAGAGAATGTGCTCTGGACAATGCGGTGGTCTCCTGACAGTGGTCAGTTAGTGTTGGGCAGTTAAAGCCTTGGGCCCAGGCAGTAGTTGACTGGGTGTAGATGGGTTTGGCAGGTACAGTGAGTGGTTACTGGTTCGATCGAGGTAAAACTGATGAGCAAATTGGACCATTGACAGTGCCCCAGTGACTGTCAATGTGGGGACAATTATTAGTAAATTGACCATGGTTCAGTGGGTGGGATTGTTGGCCACCTGTCTGTGAGTGGCTAGCCAGTGAGAGTGGATGGTCATCATTTAGGGTGAGGTGGGCTTTGGAATTTGGATGGAGTGGTGTTGCAGGCTGCAGTTAGTGCATAGACTGAATCAATTTGGGAAGAGCTGAATGTGACACCTTTGCTCTGCTGCACCTTTGCAGAAAGTCTTTCAAAGTATGAATTGAGTGAGGGCATTGATACAGAGAGTGGGACAGTGGGATTGTATATGGGGATGGAGATAGGGCTGTGGAGAGCAAGCTAGGAAATGGGATTGAACTTAAGAACATAGAACATGGAACAGTACAACACAGCATAGGTCTTTTGGCCCACAATGTTGTGCTGACCTATTAACCTGCAAAGATCAATTTACCCTGCATACCCTACATTTTATTATCCTCCATATGCCTATCCAAGAGCCACTTAAATGTCCCTAATGTATCCAACTCTACTATCACCGCTGGCAGTGCTTTCCATGGTCCAACCACTCTCTGTGTAAAGAACCTACGTCTGACATCTCCCCTATACCTTCCTCCAATCACCTTAAAGTTATACCCATTCGTAATAGTCATTTCCAACCTGGGAAAAGGTCTGTCTATCTACTCTATCAGTGCGTTTCATCATCTTGTTTACCTCTATCAAGTCACCTCTCATCCTTCTTCTCTCCAATGAGAAAAGCCCTAGCTCCCTCAACCTTTCCTCATAAGACCCGCCCTCCCGTCCAGGCAGCCTCCTGGTAAAAGTAGTTTTGGGACTGGAGGTGGGATGACAGGTTAAGAGTGGGGCAGCGAGTTGGAATCAAGCTGTCCCACAATGGACCTGTATGGCTACTTTCTGTACTGTGCTGAATAGTCAACTGGTATTTCCACTGGGTCTCACCAAGCTGGTGTGAAATGGAGTGATATAGAACAGCTCAACCTTTTGCAGTCTTGTTGAAAGCGGCTGGATAAGGAAAGTGGTTCATTAACTCAGCAGGTTGGAAATTATCTGTGAAAGAGAGAAAGGCATCAATTGATTTGATTTTCCCAGCTCACCTCAGACGCACATCCAGGCGATTCACATCCAGTAAATTATTACAGAGAGCAGTACTAGCTTCCAGATTCCTTCACTTAAAATTTACTTATTTACACAGCCATCTTTCCATTTCTGTAACCTCCTCAAACTACTATCATCCTTAGACCTGTCTCTGATCTTCCACTGGTGGTCTGTTACTGCCTGATTTTAATTGCTGGCTGTGCATTCAGTGGTTGAGGCCTGATGCCTTCTCCATTAAAACTCTCCACCTTGCTTTCCTCTTTGACCAAGCATTTTGGCCACATGTCCAAATATTTCCTCAGAAGAACTGAGTCAGATTTTGAGATAACAAGGTGTAGAGCAGGATGAACACAGCAGCCCAAGCAGCATCATAGGAGTAGGAAGGCTGGTGTTTCGGGCTTAGACCCTTCATCAGAAAGGTCCAGACCCAAAACATGAACTTTCCTGCTCCTATGATACTGCTTTTCCTGTTGTGTTCATCCAACTCTACGCCTTGTTATCTCAGATTCTCCAGCATCTGCAGCTCCCATTATCTGAGTCAGATATTCTTTGCTAACACATCTGTGAGGCATCTTGTGACATTTAATACTCACAACCGCCACCTACTACCATAGAACATTAGTAGGTCATTCAGCCCCTCAAGCCTGTTCAGACATGTCATTACACACCTTTGGAGCAGGTGTGACTTGAACCTTGGCCTCCTGGTCCAGAGAAAGGGACACTTGTGCTGCTCCACAGCTCTGCTTTCCAGCTCATTCTCCATTACCCTTCAACCATTACTCATTAAAAATCTGTCTACCCTCTCCTTCAGTTTACTTAATGTCCCAGCATCTACTGTACTTTAGGGGAGCGAATTCCCCAGATTCATGCCCCTTTGTGAGAAGTAATTACTCAATATTTTGGTTTTAAATCTGCCCCCCCACTCTCTATCACCCCACTTGAGACAACATCCTCTCTACGTCTATTTTGTCAATCCTCTTTAGCATCTTACAGACCTCAATGAGATTTCCTGTCATTCTTCTAAACTCCAGAGAGTATAGGACTAAACTGCTCAATCCCTCTTCATAAGACAAACCCCTTATCTCTGGAATCAATCGAGTGAACCTCCATCTGAACTGCCTCCAGTCAACTACATCCATTGTCAAGTAATGGGACAAAAAGTGTGCACAATACTCCAGGTACAATCACACTAATCCCTCGTACAGCTGTAGCAGTATTTCCTTACTTTTATACTCTATTCCTTGAAGCAATAAATGCCATAAATCCATTTGTTTTCTTTCCTACCCTGCTATACCTGCATACTTGTTTCCTGTCATTCATGCAGGAGAACATCCAGATCCCTCTGCACCAAAGCACTCTGAAGTTTCTGTCCATTTAGATAGGAAGTTGCCTTTCTATTCCTCCGACCAAAAATGGACAACCTCACGCTTATCCACATTCAACGTTATCTGCCAAGTTTTGGACCATTCATCTAACCTAATGATACACATTTGTAAATTTCTTACTTCTTCATTGAAACTTACGTTCCCACCTATTTTAGTGTCATAAATGCAACTTGCAGTTGTTTGCCTGCTATTTGAGGGTGGCTTGGTGGCTCAGTGGTTAGCACTACTGCCGCATAGTACCGGAGACCCGGCTTTGATTCTCACCCTCAGGTGACTGTGTGTTTTCACAGGGAGACACACTCTCCCTGTGTCTGCAAGAGCTTCCTCTCACAGTCCATAGGTGCACACATCAGATGGGTTGGCAATACTTCATTACCTATAGAGTCCAGGGATGTGCAGGCTAGGTGGATTAGCCATGGGGAAATGCAGGGTTACAGGGATAGGGAAGGGGTTGTGGGTCTGGGTGGTCAGAGGGTCAGCATGGACTTGAGGGGCCAAGTGGCTGCTTCCACACAGTAGGGATTCTTTGTCAAAGTTTTTTGTCCTGCATTCATTAGGACAATTCACAAGAATACCAATTCAAAGGGAAGACTAACATTTATACTGTATGAGAGCAGGATGCTCTTGGTTGAGATTGGATCAGATGTTGCCATGGAAAATGAATCAGTTAATGACACTTAACCACCAAGGTTTATCTAATGCTAAGTGAGGCAGATTGATTATGATCCCTGAGAAATGAGCCACGATTTTTCGGTTAACACCAGGCCCGTGTATGGACATGTTCTTACAGTTTGCACAAACCCTGTGTATGAAGGTATGTAGCTTCCAGTACAATCAGGAGCACTGCATTGAGAGCCTGAATGGCAATTGGTTCACAACAGAATCCTTCACATTCAATGGATTGTTTGGCAAATGTTGTCCGCTCTGAAATCACACCTAATGTTGGACATTGTGATGTGAATTTGCAACAGGGGCCTTGGCGCAAGAGGTCCAAAACGGGCTGCTTGGTATGATTGGCCAGTTTTTGGGATGTGATATACCTGGATATCACACTGGCACTAAAATTCACATGCCACATTGCTCCTACTTCAGTGCCAAGCTTACACTGTGAACAGAAAGCAAGACATGCTGGAAAACACAGCAGGTCAGGCAGCATTCACAGAGAGAAAGAGAGAGAGAGCAAGCTAATGTTTTGCATCAAAATAAGTTTTCATCAGAGCAAAGGATATAATTATGTGTTAATTCACTGTCACTGGATTAAAGCCCGAGAACGCCCTCCCTGAGGGCATTGTGAGTCAACATCCAGCGCATGAACTGCAGCAGTTCAGGAAGGCAGCTTACCACCTTCTTCTCAAGGGGCAATTAGGGACGGGTAATAAATGCTGGCCTTAGCCAGCAATGCCCACATCCCATGAGTGAATGAAAAAAGCATCTAGAGAGACAGGATTCCTGGTGGGGGAGAATATTGGAGGTCAAAGAGGTTAAGCTGGATAAATCAGAGAAGTAGAGACAGAGTTGCTGGGACACGAGTTCAGATACACTGACATGGGGACAGAGGGTCATGAAGCTGAGGACAAAACATTCTGGATCTGAAAGGGAAAGGTCAGAGGTATTATGATTAGCCAGCAAGGAACGGGATGCGAGGAATACACGGGTTCCAGGGACAAGAGCAGGAGGAAGGTTCTTGATTAGTACTGAAGAGTTGGTGAATCTCACAATCCTTCACACCTGAAATGAGGGTAAGGGCTTACTTGGTACATTGCCAAACAAGGTGAAGCTTTGACACTAGTTGAGTTGGTGTTGCTTAAAAGGAAAGGTTGAGGGTTTGCACATAACGGCATGTGGCATTGAGAGTCGGTCTTAGGATTCAGCAAGATCAATGGTTCAAGCACTCCTGGACATCATGGCAAAGGAGGACGTCTGTATTGGTGGTTGTATTTAACAGGAGGCAGTGGTATGCCAGTGTGTCTCTGGGCAGGGGTCATGGGTCTGACATCTCGCTGTGGCTAACGGTGGCATTTGAACTCAGTAAAAACCTGGAATTAAACACTGGCTTAATGGTAACCACTTTGTTAAAATTCCATCTGGTTCACCAGTTCTGTTTTTGGGAAGCAAATCTGCTGGCCTATCCTCGTCTGGCCCACAAGTGTCTCCAGATCCATGGCAATGTGGGTGACTGTTAGCTCCCCCCTGAAAAGGCCTAGTGATTAGGCATTGTAAAGGGGCACCTACAAATGGGCAATGGCACCTAGGGGAGGCAATGGCCTCGTGGCATTATCAAGGGACTGTTAATCCAAAGACCCAGATAACATTCTGGGGAGAGGCTGGAGAATCCCACCACAGCAGATGGTGGAATTTGAACTTAACAAAATATCTGGAATTAAGAATTCTAATGATGATCATGTGTTGATTGTGTGTTGGGGGTAAACCCACCTGGTTCACTAATGTACTTTAGGGAAGGAAACTGCCATCCTTACCCAGTCTGGCCTACATGTGACTCCACACCCAAGCAATGTGGTTGACTCTTAACTGCCCTCTGGGCCACAAATACTTTCTGGTCAGTGACACCATTATCCTGTTAATGAATAAAGAGGGAGAAAAAAAATAAATCCTGGCCCAGAGATAATGGGAACTGCAGATGCTGGAGAATCCAAGATAACAATGTGTGGAGCTGGATGAACACAGCAGGACAAGCAGCATCTCAGGAGGACAAAAGCTGACGTTTCGGGCCTAGACAGGAGATTGGGGTGGGTTTGCTAACCCCTCTAGAACTGGCCTGGACTCTAGTCTGACCTTCAAGACATAGCAGTGAGCAAAAACTGAGGGGTGCAATAAATGAATGCTGACTCAGCTTTTAATTTTCCTAAACTATTTAGTTTTAGCAAACTTTGATTTAACCATCAATCTAATAACTAGCAATGTAATTTGACAAAAAAATTATGTACCTCAAAACTGGAAGTTTACTGTATTACCACAAGACACAGTAAGAACTGCAGGAGTCAGAGATAACACAGTGTGGAGCTGGAGGAACACAGCAGGCCAGGCAGCATCAGAGGAGCAGGAAAGCTGATGTTTCGCGTCGGGTCAGAAGATGTTTGAGTAGCCAATTGAGGGTGTGAGTGAGAAGGCTGTCTGCCAGTAAGCTTTTTTTATTTAAGTTAAAGTTGCATTATTATTTAAGTGATTTATGCTGCAAATTAAGTCTGACGGTGATGTGTATACCCCATGCATTACGTTTCTATTAGTTACTGAGTGTTTTTACATTGATTATGTTGGCCTGTTGATGATCCAGAGTATTGGATCAATCAGCACGCTCCTGGTCCCATAGGTGCTGGTGAGTAAAAGGTTTGCTTTTGTAATTCCAAACTTGGGGGTGGGGAAGGTCTTGATGGATTTTCAGTCACCATCAATCAGTGAGTGAAGTTTTAGTCTGGTTGAGCCCCCAAGTTGGGGACGGACAAGAAGGGATTAACAACGGAAAAGCTGCCTGCTAACTGCTGCAGCTAACACTGACTGTCAACCATCAGCAGGAGTAATCTGTTTACTAACACACACTCAGCCCTCAACTGGAGTGACATTTCAACACTTTAACATGTAATATTCCTTCCAGTGTTCCCTGAAACACATCTGAGTGAGCAGAGCTGGAATGTGTGACAAATAAGGGGGTTGGTGAAACCTCCCGATAAAGCTGCACTAAATACTCATGTTCACAGCAGCTCTCCTGCCCACGTACTGAGAAAAGGGTTTGATAATAGTCCGTCTACTCAGTGCTCACTTTCTAGATATTTTATAATCAAGCCCCTCACTGATGTTGTTATTACACACCGCTGGAGTACTCGGGACCTGAGCCTGAGTCTCCTGGCAGAGAGGTAGGGACATTACCAGTGCACCACAAGCTTACATGTGGCAGCTTCCCTGAATGGTGAGAGGATGCTTCATCTCCTTCAATGGGATCTTCAAGTAGGCACAACTCTATCACTACCATCAAGACATTCCTCGTCCCCAATTTTGGGGAGGCACTGGCCAAGTGGTATTATCGTTGGACTGTTAATCCAGCGACCCAGATAATGTTAAGGGGACTCAGGTTCGAATCCCACCACGGCAGATGGTGGAATTTGAATTCAATAAATATCTGGAATTAAGAATCTAATGATGACCATGAATACACTGTCCATTGTTGGGAAAAACCCATCTGGTTCACTGATGTCCTTTAGGGAAGGAAACTGCCATCCTTACCTGGTCTGGCCTACATGTGACTCCAGACCCACAGCAACGTCGTTGACTCTTAACTGCCCTCCCCCTGTGAGCAAACAAAGGAAAAAAACTATTAACAGCAACAATGACAATCTGCCAATAGGAGAGATGCAGTTGTGTCAGGAAAGTTGGGGTAGATCACAGGAAGGGGTGAGTTTGAGAGTGAGAGATCAGGGAAGGAGGGGGTTAGAGACAGAGGGGGCATGGGGAAGCAAGGGAGATATGGAACAGGCAGGAAATTGGCAATAGGTAAGAACTGGTACGGATATGAAGGATGGAATGGCCTCCTTATGCACCATAACAATTCTGAGATGCTGGGGTGTGGGAAGGCGCAGAGAGAAAATGACACTGAGGGTAAAGGTGGTGCACTGGGGGTGGGGCGCAGAGGCTGGGTAGAGGGTCTCGGAGGACAGGAGAAATGTCATAGAGGAAGAGTGGTAATTGTGTGGGCAGCAGAGGACCATCAGTTTGGATGTGGGGAATCAGAGATGTGGGTGCATCAGAGAGGGGAAGCGAGGGGGAAAGTTTTCTTAAGAGCCAACACTTATGACTTAGGGAGTTAGCTCAAAGAACAAAATTGGAGGTGTTGTGGACAGTGAAGAGGTTACCTCAAAGTACAAAAGGATCTTGATCAGATGGGCCAATGGGTTGAGAAGTGGCAGATAGATATATGTGAGGTGATGCATTTTGGTAAGGCGAATCAGGGCAGGACTTATGCAGCAAATGGAGGGCCCTGGGGAGTGTTGACAAACCAAGAGACCAAGGGGCCCAGGTGCGTGGTTCCTTGAAAGTGGAGTTGCAGGTAGACAGGGCAGTGAAGAAGGTGTTTCGTATGCTTGTGTATATTGGTCAGTGCATCGAGTATCAGAGTTGGAAGGTCATGTTGCAGCTGTACAGGACATTGGCTTGGCAACTTGTAGAATGTTATCTTTAATTCTGGTCTCCCCGCTATAGGAAGTATGTTGTTAAACTTGCAAGTGTTCAGAAAAGATTTACAAGGATGTTGCCAGAGTTGGAGGGTTTGAGCTATGGGGAGGGGCTGAATAGCCTGGGATCGAAAGGCTGAGGGATGACCTTATAGAGGTTTTTAAATCATGAGAGGCATGGATAGGATGAATAGGCGAGGTCTTTTCCCCAGGGTAGAAGGGTCCAAAACTATAGCGAATCGGTTTAAGGTGAGAGGGGAAAGATTTAAAAGGAGCCTAAGGGACAACTTTTTCATACAGAGTGTGGTGCATGTATGGAACGAGCTGCCAGAGGAAGTGACGGAAGCTGGTACAGTTACAGCATTTAAAAGGCATCAGGATGAGTATGTGAATAAGAAGGGTTTAGAGGGATATGGGCCAAATGCTGGCAAATAGGTCTAGATTAATTTAGGATATCTGGATCAGCATGGAGGAGTTGGGCTGAAGGATCTGTTCCCGTGTTGTACAGCTCTATGACTCTGTGACTGACTCAGGTCGCTATGCTTTAGAAAGCTCCCACAATGGCATAGATCTACAGCCTGCTAGTCAAACAGCTGCTTACTCCTGGTGGCACCTCACTGCATCAGCACCCAGCAGATTGGCCAGAATATCAGCTCGTGGCATACCCACAATCTCATGGTCCAACTAGCCAAAATCCTATGACTGAAAGTTTTAAAGGGTTGTCCATTTGCCTGGATGAGTGCAGCTTCACATAGACTTTGGGTCATAATCCCAAAATTCTCTCCCTGTGTGTCTTTCTATGGCACAGGCAATGCAGCGGTTCCAGAAGGCAGCTCACCCCCACCTTCTCAAGGGCAATAAATGCTGGTCCAGTCAGTGATATCCACATCCCATCACTGAATGAAACCAAGAGAGATTCACTTGAGGTTAGAAATTCTTAAACACGGGAAAGAGAGAGAGATGGTGGAGGGGGGGTGGGAGTGAGAGATAGAATTAGCCTGAGAGTGAAGGAGTGAAGGATGAGAGAAGTGGAAAAGTAAAAAGAGATCCAGTGTGAGAAGCAAAATAAGAAGCAGGAACAGAATAGAGAATAGGCAGAGGGAATTATACAAAGAAGGGAGAGAGAGAAAGAGAGGGGGTTTGGGAAATAAGACAGATGGGTGATGAGGGAAAGAGGGATATGAAAGGGAGAAGGAGAAAGAGGAGAATAGAGTGAAGGAGAAAGAGGAGGAAGGGGAAGGGGAGATGAGGAAAGGGCTGGGGAGAGGGAGATGAGGAGATGGATATAGTGGGAAGGCGAAGGGTGTGAGTGAGGTGAAAGATGGGGGAGGGGAAATGGTACTCAGACAGGATGGGGGATATTGAGGAGACAGTAACCGGAAAAACAATAAACAGTAAGAGAAAAATGAGGGAAAATTAGAGGAGAAAGTTGATATTGTGTGACAGAGAGACAAAGAGAGAGCGAGCTAAATATTTATCATTATGTGCATCCATTCTGTCCAAAGCAGCTCCAATTCTGATTCTTAATGAAGACGGTGTCAGATGAGGTGCTAATGGATGAGACAGTGTTAAATGGGACTGTGGTATAAAGGAGATGATGTTAGAATGGGTGTCATTGAACAGTGACTCCAAGCTCTGAATTCAATCTCTTCTCTCTCTGTCGTTTCCTGCAGAAGTCATTCAGCGACAATGCAGTCTCAGAGCCCACTCTTCAATTTGTTTCGAACAGTAAAATCTCATTTCAGTGATAAGCCTCAATTTGGGATGGGAACTAAAGACTTCATTTCCACCCAATGTAAATCACGCCAGCACTCACCGAGTTATCAACAATTTTACATTACAAACAAAATAGCAGCCCATTTTCAGACGGCAATTGGACCCATTTAAGAATCAGCAGGATTTATTCATTCATCCTCTGGCTTTAATGTGGCTTACTATTCTAACTGATAACAGATTTTATTCTTTCAGTGGGAATAAAAATGCTTTAAGTGCTATGTCCTCCCAGCCAGTGGGATTTTCAAGTGACGAAGGAGCAGCGCTCCATAAGCCTATGTGATTTCAGGTAAACCTGTGGGACTATAATGGTAACTTCTGACACTGTCCAGTTCAGAACTGGACCAGGTCCTAACTTATACAGAAGCTACATCATGTGGAAGGTCACTGCCTTCGAGCGTAGTTACTGAGAGAGGAGATTCACGTTCAGAGGAATTACAGCCCTGTCTGAATGACCTATGTCTTGCGGTATAGGCTGAATGTAACACACTGTTTGGGCATAGATAATAAAATGTGAGGCTGGATGAACACAGCAGGCCAAGCAGCATCTCAGGAGCACAAAAGCTGACGTTTCGGGCCTAGACCCTTCATCAGAGAGGGCTCTCTGATGAAGGGTCTAGGCCCGAAACGTCAGCTTTTGTGCTCCTGAGATGCTGCTTGGCCTGCTGTGTTCATCCAGCCTCACATTTTATTATCTTGGAATCTCCAGCATCTGCAGTTCCCATTATCTCTGACACTGTTTGGGCAATTCTTTTCTTCATGTAAACTTGCAATGTGAGTGCCAATGGCAAGGCTAGCATTCGTTGCCCATTCAAAGGCATTAAGCTGCTTTTCCATTCACTTGTGGGCATCACTGGTTGGACCCAGCATTTATTGCCCGTCCCTAGTTGCCCCTTGAGAAGGTGGTGGTTTGATGCCTTCTTGAATTGCTGCAGTCTATGTGCTGAAGCTATATCCACAATACAGTTAGGGAGGAAAATCCAGGCTTTTGACCCAGTGACAGCGAAGGAACAGCGACATATTTCTGAGTCAGGACGGTGAGTGACTTGGAGGGGAACTTGCAGAGGGCCGTGTTCCCATGTACCTGCTGCACCTTCTAGATGGAAATGGTTCTGGGTTTGGAAGTGCTGTCTGAGGATCTTTGGTGAATTTCCGCAGTGCAGTGTGAGTACGGTATCAGTCAGGTGGCCTGCTTTGTCTTGGATGATGTCAAGCTTCCTGAATGCTGTTGAATTTTGTTTTAAGAATTTTTTTCAATCAACCTGAAGAGGTGTGATATTATAAGCCTCTGGAGCAGGAGGGACTTGAAACTGGGCTTCCTTGGCTTGAGGAAAAAAAGAGAAATTGTTGGAGAAACTCAGCAGGTCCGTCAGCATCTCTGGATAGAGAGACAGACTTAATGTTTCGGGTCTCATGATCCTTCTTCAGAACTGATTGTAGCTGGGAAAAGGTTGGGATGTATGTTAGAGAAGTGGGTGTAGAGAGTGGGATGGTGTAAACGATAGGTGCAGATGGAGCCCTGAAAGAGAGAAAAAAAACAGTTGGGCATTCAAAGGAATTGGTAAAACCTGGGGGAATCAATAACTGCTAATGGGGATTCCTGGACTGAGTGATGTTGGAGCCTTCTGGAACCAATGCAGTTCACTTGGTGCAAGTACACACTGGCAATGCAGCACTTTAGTACAACTTAGGGACTGGGATAGGTCAAGGTTATTCTCCCTGGAGCATTGGATTCTGGGAGATAACCTTATAGATGTTTATAACATCATGAGGGGCTTGGATAGGACCAACAACCAAGGCCTTTTCCCCTGGGTAGAGGAGTCCAAAACTAGAGGGTATAGGTTTAAGGTGAGAGGGGAAAGATTTAAAAGGACTTACGGGGCAACTTTTTCACACAGAGGGCGGTGCGTGTATGAAATGAGCTGCTAGAGGAAGTGATAGGGGATGGTACAGTTACAGCATTTAAAAGGTGTCTGGATGGGTATATGAATAGGAAGGGTTATTCCAGGTCAAGACGGTGAGTGACTTGGAGGGGAGCTTGCAGGGGGTGGTGTTCCCATGTATTTGATGCCCTTCTCCTTCTAGATGGAAGTGGTTGTGAGTTTGGAAGGTGCTGTCTGAGGATCTTTGGTGAATTCCTGCAGTGAATCTTGTAGACAGTACACACTGCTGCTACTGAGGTGGCAGAGGGAGTGGTGTTCATGGATGTGGATGTTTTGGGTGAGCCAGTCAAAAGCATTGAATCTTTGTCGCGCCTTTTATGATCTCAGGGCATCTCACAGTACTTCAGAAGAACATTAACTATTTTTGAAGCATCGTTGCCATTGTAAATATTGGACACACAACTGCAATTCGTGCACTGGAAGCTCCCAGCAACAGTAATAGGATAACAACCGAACAACATGCTTGTTGTTAGTTAGTTGAGGGATAAATGTTCCACCCAGAACAGAACAGCAGTGACGGAACCTCACTGGATTTCTCCAGCCCAGCTGATAGCACAGCCAGAACTTCCCTTTAATGTCTTCCCCAAAGAATGCTAATTCTGACGGTGAAGCACTCCCTTAGCTTGGATGACAGACATCTGAGTTATGAGGGATAACACAGTGTGGAGCTGGAGGAACACAGCGGGCCAGGCCGCATCAGAGGAGCAGGAAAGTTGATATTTCGGGTTGGGACCCTTCTTCAGAAATGGGGGAGGGGAAGGTGGCTCTGAAATAAATAGGGAGGTGGAGGGCAGTGATGGAAGGTGGATTGTGGAGCCGATAGGTGGGAGAGAAGACAGGGACCCTTCTGAGTGAAGGGCAGACAATCCTCCACTTCTCAAATGTGATGTGGAAGGAACAGCAAGAGACCATTCAGGCTTCATATCTGAGCTGCTATTCTGGATCATGGTCTATCACCTACCGTTCCCAATTCATTTTGGGTTATTAGTAACCAGCAATAGGTTGATCTCCGTCATGTACGTACTTATTATTGTCTGGGACAGAAGATTCCAGAGATTCACTGCCCTTCCGTCTCAGCACTGTGGCCTGCCTCTTATTCAGAGACTGACTGCAGGCTACAGACACACCCCAGAACAAGGGACCACCATCCTTCCTGCACCTGCCCCCTGCCAAGCCTCATACGCATTTTGTAGGCTTCATTGTGAAAGCACGTAGACCAGCAGTGACAGAATTCTCTTCTCGTGATATTCATTTGTGAGAAATTAAAATATATAAGTTGATTTGATTTGATTCTTCAAAAGAGGGTTCATAGTGAAACTCATGGTGAACTCCCTGGAGAGCTTTTTTTCATCTGTAATGTAAATTATTATAATTAAGCTTGTTAAAGGTAGGACATGCAGCAATGTGTGAGACTTGGGTACACAGCAGTACTGTACCAGTTACTGATGCACACAGTCCCACAGCAATGTACAGAAAGAACACCCTGAATGAAATAGCAACGTTTGTCAAAAGATTATTGACTTAAACTTAGTAAGAACTGCTGATGCTGGAGTCAGAGATGACACAGTGTGGAGCTGGAAGATCACAACAGGCCAGGCAGCATCATAGGAGTAGGAAAGCTGGCGTTTTGGGTCGGGTCTCTTCTTCAGAAATTTCTGAAAATGTACTTAAAGTTACCTGGTCCCCAGACTCTGGGATTCCTTCCCTAAGCCGTTCCATCACTCTATGTCTCATTCCTTTTCAAGACACTCTTAAAGCCTTCCTCTTTGATTTAGGTCAAACATCCTAATATCAGCAATTCTGCCTCTGTGTCACCTTCTGTTTTGTCACACTCCCTATGAGGGTTCTATATAAATGTAATTTGTTGTTGGCGTTATATGATAATTTATCTGAATGCACAGAATGCAGTGAATGATGAATCACAGGCTCCAGTTTAAACTGGTTTCATTTGTAGATAATTTCTGAGCGCTGACATCAAAGAAACTCCACATCCAATTTTTTAAACATCTGAGGAGAGACAAATTAACATTCTGCATGATTCATATGTAGCTTTATACAGAGAATAACAGAGAGTTACAGGCTGGAACCTAGTCGAGGGGCTTGGTGTGTAGATATAGAATAACAGACACCTGGGAGTCAATTATAGACTGGATTCAAATCATGGGGTATGGGGGTTTTATTTGGAATGACAGATACCCGGGAGTGAGTTACAGGCTAGAATCTACTCGAGGGGTAAGGGGATTTTATTTGGAATAACAGATACCAGTGAATCTCAATGATGATTTCTCATTTTTCTCCATTCAGAGCCTGATCTTTGTACCGCTTGGTTTAACACTCAGGACAGGGGCCAGTTACTTTGGGCCTAATGTTCCTTTGTTACAAGTTTCTAATTAATCTCAATGAGAAGGTGCTGATGTTGGACTGGGGTGGACAAGGTCAGAAATCACATGACACCAGGTCATGGTCCAGCAGGTTTATTTGAAATCACAAGCTTTCTGAGCCTCGCTCCTTGTTCGGGTGTTTGTGAGAGAGATAATATCACACGCTGAATTTATAAGTAAAAAGTCAAAGGGTCACACCATGAGGATGTGTTAAACTAACCTACACTGTTAAATCTTTCATCAGTTAGAAGGTTTTAATTGATTAATACGTGCATATAAATCTCGAATTCCTTGCAAGGGTCTGACCTGAGAGAACTAAAGATTTTCTCAGTGGAAAGAAGAGGTGACATTTTAGGTCAGGTAATGCATGTTAGGTGTGAGGCCTTGTTTAGAATCTATTTGTGTTTTGGTTTGGAGTCAGACTGGTTTTATTCCTAAAGTAGGGATTAATAAAATGCCACATTGATTGACTGCTTATAAATTGTGTGCTTTTTGAACAAAATGAATTGTATCTGCAAATACAAATTCATCCCATAGTTGTGTGTGTATGTGTGTGTGTGTGTGTGTGTGTGTATGTGTGTGTATGTGTGTGTGCGTGTGTGTATGTGTGTGTGTATGTGTGTGTGTATATATGTGTGTGTATGTGTGTGTATGTGTGCGTGCGTGTATGTGTATGTGTGTGTGCGCGTGTATGTGTGTGTGTGTGAGTGTGTGTGTGAGAGAGGGTGTATGTGTGTATGTTTGTATGTGTGTATGTGTGTGTGTGAGAGAGAGAGAGAGTGAGTGTGTGTATGTTGGTGTGTGCATGTGTGTGCGTGTGTGTTTGTATGTTTGTGTGTGTGCGTGTGCGTGCGTGCGTGTATGTGTGTGTGTGCGTGCGCGTGTATGTGTGTGTGTATGTGAGTGTGTGTGCGTGCGTGCACGTGTGTGTGTGTGTATGTGAGCGTGTGCGTGTGTGCATGTGTGTGTATGTGAGTGTGTGTGTGTGAGAGAGTGTGTGTGTTTGTGTGTGTATGTGTGTGCGTGCGTGTTTGTATGTTTCTGTGTGTTTGTATGTTTGTGTGTGTGTGTGTGTGTGTGTGCGTGCGTGCGTGTATGTGTGTGTATCCGTGTGTGTGAGTATGTGTGAGAGCGTGTGTATGTGTATGTGAGTGTGTGTGTGTGAGTGTGTGTGAGAGAGTGTATGTTTGTATGACTGCGTGTGTGTGTGCGTGCGTGTATGTGTGTGTGCATGCGTACGCGTGTATGTGTGTGTGTGCGCGTGCGCGTGTGTGTGTGTGTGTGTGAGTGTGTGTGTGTGAGAGAGGGTGTATGTGTGTATGTTTGTATGTGTGTATGTGTGTGTGAGAGAGAGAGAGTGAGTGTGTGTATGTTGGTGTGTGCATGTTTGTGCGTGTGTGTTTGTATGTT